>NC_084461.1:233818998-234118998 GCF_027409185.1 Cynocephalus volans
GCCACCACCTATATAACTAATAGGGCAGAAACCTCAGAGGAGGGGCTGTCCTGAGCTGAGAGGGCCTTCCCTCCCCACGCCCATGCCCTAGTGGGGGTTCCCAGAGCCAGGAGCTGTTACCTTACCTGCAAGTCCACTGTCTCCCTTGGAGCCTTTGTCACCGGGAATGCCTCTGTCCCCCTTGAGTCCTGAGGGTCCCCTGGCACCCGGAGTTCCCTGTGGACCCACAGCTCCAGAAGGCCCTAGCATCAAAGAAGAGCTGGGTGAGCTGTGTATCCATTTTCCAGCATCTTCATCTTCTCTGCACATAGACTGTTCTTATTGCCTGCAGTAAATCCTCCCTACATAGAGACTGTTACCAGAACCCTGCCATGCCCCCTCTCTATACACTGTCCCCATCACCCAACAAATTTCCCCTGTGTACAACTGTCCCCATCAACCAACAGCTAACCTTCCCTGTATACAGACTATCCCCATTGCTTAACACCACACTTTCCCTAGATACACATAGCTCCCAGAGCCCCAAAATGCACGATCCTTGGATATAGACTCCCTCATCACCCAGTGAAGCCAGCTCTGACTTCATGGGTGGTGGTGGAGGGGATAGGCATTGACAGCTCCAACGGGGCACAAGAGGACTAGATCTAGCCCTGTTTCAGCTCTTTCCATCACTCACCTGCTGCCCCAGCATTTCCAGGGTCTCCACGCTCACCAGGGGCACCTTTCTCTCCTTTAAGGCCCATGGGGCCTCTTGTCCCTGCAGTGCCATGCATGCCTGGGGCGCCTACTTCTCCTAAGGAAAGAACAAATAGGGACCAATGCTGCTGAGAGTGTGTTGAGAATGTATTATTTCCTCAGTAGCAGAACATTTTGCCCATAGCTCCAGGGTCAGAGAGAGAACTGGGGAGACTGCTCCTTGCTACCTGGAGGTTCCCCTATGGAGGGTAAAAGAAAAACACTGTTGATGAGAGACTGTAGGGGAGGAGGTGCGTGATGGTCTGTGCTCTTCTGGCACTCTGAGCATTCAGGTTGCACCATGGAACACCATTGACGTCCCTCCCTCTTCTCTCCCAGACCAGCCACATATCATCCACCTACCTTTGGGCCCAGTCTCTCCTTTTGGACCTGGTTTTCCTTGAGGTCCTATGTTCCCTTGATTCCCTGAGGGACCCTCTCTTCCAGCTGGACCAGGTATACCTGGAAGTCCTGGAGGTCCTGAGGAAACGGACCAACCCAGTCAGTGACACTGAATCCTCTTGGTTGTGGGAGTCCAGGATATGAGAGTAGTGATAGAGGTTGAAGAGGTGTCACCATCCTACTGCCCAAGAGTAGGCCCAGTATGGCCTGAAATAACCTAGTGCTATCTTCAGAGCGACCTTCTTCCTTCTTCCTGAGATGGGCTCTGTGCATGCCTACTACTATCCTAGTGGCAGCACCACCACCTGGAGACATCTGAATTCCATGCCCCAGTTGCTTACCACGTGGTCCAGAGTCTCCCTTAGGTCCAGGTTCTCCAGCAGAGCCATTGTCACCTTTGGGTCCAACTGGGCCAGCTGGTCCAGGCATCCCTGATCGCCCTACAGCTCCTGGCAAACCTGTAGCAGCAGAAGAAATGGACATAAACCTGGCCCTAGGCCCAGCAGGGGCCAGCTGGCAGCAGGGTCAGCCCCTGGCATTTTTTTAAAGGGTTCTGCAGAGCGTGGACATTCCACCATCACATACCCTGGTCCAGAATTGATCCAGGACGTGGGCGTCAGCATCTCCCTTTTACAGGTGAGGAAACAGCCTTCCAGAGTTGGAGCTGGATTCAAACCGAGACCTGACTGACTTTCTATGCAGTTCTCCTTCCCCTACCCCAAGGCCATAGTACTGACAGCAGGCAATCTGTCAGCATTTACTCATGATTATGAACTTCTTGCTTCCCTCTTATATATATATCAGGGGAACCAATGTTTATATCAGAAATGGTGCAGACAGGTGGTGCTAAGTTGCTCACTCAGTTATTTGTCCATTTGCTTATTTATTTGTTCAAAGAGCCAATCTACACAACATCCACTTTATGATTAGAATTGAGCCAGATGCAAATATTAGCATCAGGTCATGGTCTTCAAGGGATTTATAATACTCTATGAGACAAGGGTAACAGGTGAGGAAGAAAATGCCTGAGATGTCCCCCATCTTATCACAGTACCCCACACCTGCAAACACACACACACACACACACACACACACACACACACACACACACACACACACACACACACACACACACACACACACACACATACCTGGAGCTCTCTTCCTGAAGGAGGAAGTGGGACTTGAAAGGCAGAGAGAATTTAGAAAGACTTGCAGAGAGGAGGTGACATTTCAGACTTGGAAACCATGTTTTCATGGCAGAAGAGGCCAGGCCTTCCCAGGCAAGAGTGTGCTTGTGGTGGGAGTGACCCAATGTGCTGGGTAGGTAGAAGATTCTGTACTGGACACTGTATTCTGCTGCTGGCTACAGTCCTTACTAGGGATGAAATGGAAGCATAGGTTACAGGACCAGCCCCACATCCCACACCCAGTAGTGCACTGTGATAGGAGCAGAATTATCCCTAGCTGAGCCCCTCTTGGGCTCCACTCTGGCCATGCTGGCAGCAGGCGGATGGGCCAGGGGAAATAAGTCGTTCTCTAGAAGGAAGCTTTAGACCCATCCACTCTTGGCAGACAAACCATGGAGGGCATGAGAGCAGCAAGGTGGAGGAGGGGACACCTTCCTCAAGAACAGCACCTATGACTCCCAAAGCACTCATTTTGCTTTCTAGAATTCCCCAGGACCTAGCTGTGTACCTTAGTGCCACCTGAAGTAAAGCTTTGTAGCGTAGCATTTTGGCTTGTCTTGACTGTACTAAAAATTCCTTCCCTTCTTCCACCTTACATTCACTTATTCCACAAGTATTGAACTCGTACTACATCCAAAGAACTGTTGTAAGTGCTGGGGATATAGTAGTGAACAAAACAGAAAAAAAAAATTCTTCCTCATGGAACTTCATCTCTACCATATAGAAAGAGATGATAAAAAATTAAAATGTATGGGGCCGGTCCCGTGGCTCACTCGGGAGGGTGCGGTGCTGGGAGCGCCGAGGCCACGGGTTCCGATCCTATATAGGGATGGCCGGTGCTCACTGGCTGAGCGTGGTGCAGACCACACCATGCCAAGGGTTACGATCCACTTACCGGTAAAAAAAAAAAAAAAAAAATTAAAATGTATACTATACAGTATATTAGATAATAATACATGCCACTGAGAAAAAAATCAAAACATAGGAAGGATTGTGGGTGGTGATGTCTGCTTTAAGAAGGGTGGTCAGGGAGTGCATCACTGAGAAGGTGGCCAGTGAGTGAAGCCCTGGAGAATGTTAAGAGTAAGCCATAGGGACGTCTGTGAGAAGAACAAATTCCAGGCCCCCAGAAGTGAGGGGCTGTGTGTGTGGCTAAGGACCAGCAAGAAGCCAGTGTGGCTAGAGTAGAAGTGTGGGAGGGGTAGGAGGCATCGAGACCAGAGGATCAAGCAGGGATGGAGAGTGGTCACGTTGGGCCCGTGGACTGCTCTGAGGTGTATGATTTTACTCCGAGGGAGATGAGCATCTGTGGAGGGACTCCCTGACAAGTCCCTCTGGGCAGAAATGCTGGAGGTGCTGAGGAATAAGAGAATTGTCCCCCCAAAGGCAAAGTCTGCATCTTATTTGCCCTTCATGCTATGCCTGGGGTGTCACCAGGATGACTTCAGCTTCACCCTCCACCTCTGCTCAAGGGTCTCTCCCCTCAGGCCCAAACTGTCCTTTTCAGCAGGTTCTGGGGACCATGTGCTTTCAGAGCAGGGCACAGGAGGTGGTTGTCACAGTGCAGACTTTGGCCCTATGCCGACCTACTTGTGTCAGATTCCAAGAATGCTCTAAGTTCCCCCAGATATTCTCAGACCTGTAATGGTCAAGTGACTGGAGTGACTGGAATCCAGGACGCAGAGTGGGGCCTCATCCACCAGCCCAACGGTGCCCTGTGCTCTGCCCCAGAACCAACCTGAAGCCAGGGTCAGAATGTGCATGGGGCGAAGCTCCTGTGCAGGGACGAGGTCTTGGCCACGTTCCGTACAGCAAGCTCGGAGGGCCACAGTGGGAAAGCCCCCCACAGCATTCAATCCAGGGCTCCTCTGGGAACCAGAGAGAGCTGGGAATCTCTCATAAAGAGCTGGTATGGTGAGCCCACCGCTGCCCTGAATTCACCCCTGGGTAGTCCTCCCCAAGCCCCAGCCCATTCACGTTGGGAGCCACTTTATGTCTGTAAGAGACAGATACTCACTTGCCCTTTACCCCACAAAGCCTAGTGATCTTACTTATTCTTTACGGTTAAAATGTCACTAGTTTTTTTTTTCTTTCTTTTTTTTCTTTCTTTCCTCAACCAAAATGCAAACTCCAGAAAGATAAAGACTGTATTTGATTCCTTTGAAGCCCTGGACCAGTGCCATGGTGGCCCCTTGGTTTGTGTTACCGGTTCATTGAATTCTCCCTTCTTGCCAATAAGACCCAGATCCTCCCTGGGGGGTTGGGGGGGGAAATATATCCAGGGGCAATTCCCTTATTCATCAGCATCTCTGGCAACTTCAGGAGAATTCACCTAATTGTTACAGCAGGAAGATGCAACTTTATCCTGAACACTTAATAGAAAAATAAAGACTTTGGCTCAGTTATATGTCACTGGTGGTAGATATTATTCCTATTTACAGATAGCAAACTGAGACTCAGTGACAACTGGCTTGTCCCAGGCAGTCCCTGCTGTGGAGATGGAGCTAGCAATCAGGACCAGATCTGTACGATGCAAAAGGCTGTGTCCTTTCCACCTTCCAGAATGGGTGTTATTTAGCCTCTCTGCATCATACTTTTCTTACCTGTCAGATGAGATTAATATGTCGCTTGTAAGACTTTTGGAGGATTAGGTGAACTGTTCCAGTGAATGCCCAAGCACAGGCCTAGACAGAGAAATGTGAGTGCCCTTTCTCCCCTGTAATGTATTAGGACAAATCCTTTTCATCAGGTCTGAGTAGGGGGCCAGGGACTGGTCATGTTTCCACCCTTTGTTCAATGAAGTTTAATTAAATATTAAAAATCATTTAACACCATGGATAGGCACTGTTTAATCATGAAGAACAACTGCTAACTGCTGGAACAAGGTTCCAGAGGGACCCAAACATTAGTAATTTGCCCACTATTTGTTTTTCTTGGGGTGAGACAAATCCAGAGATCCTAGGGGAGGAGGCAGGGCAGTTGGATGACGGAGGCAGGCAAATGGGTCTGAGGACAGCTGTTTACTTGCCATCTGGTAGAAGTGTTTGAGGTGTACTGAATGCCAGGGGGGAAGCCCATGCCCTTGGGAGAAACAAGTCCATCTCCAAGCCTTCCATAACAGAGTATCCAGAGTTTCTGGGTGGGTCACAATTCCGGTGCCCACCCCTTCCCACTGGTATGGGCCCATGGTCCCAGCTCTACCTTGATCTCCCTTCTCGCCCCGGGGGCCCTCTCTCCCATCCCGTCCATCGCGACCAGGCAGGCCATTTTCCGTGGGGCTACACATGACCAGGGTGCAGGCATTGGTAACTGCTCTCTGGGAATAGGTCTTCATTTCTGCGCCCAGATACCTCAGGGGCTGTGTGAGCAGGAGCAGCACAGAGAGGAGGAGGAGCAGCATGGCCTAGAGAGATGAACGGAAAGAGAAAGGACAAGCTCTTGGTTCTAGGACATGGGCTGGGGGCTGGCCAAGCTCCTGGAGGTCGGGAGAACCTCCTCCCCACCTTTTCTCACCTGCTATGAGGCCTAGACTCCAAAAGCACTGTAGGGACAAGGTGGACACATGGTCTTGGAAGGCAGGAATTATGGGTTGACATCAGCTTCTACCTATTTGCAGGTGCCCCCTACTGTCCCTTCATGTGCCTTCCTTTGGGCACTGCCATTGGCACAGTGGCTAAGATGTAGAATTCCTCACTGAGACCATCTGTCACATCAGAAAGGATCCAAGGTCTTTGGGGCAGGACACTTTCTGTACCACTGAGGCAGTTGGCTTAGATTAGACAAGGCAAATCTGTTTTCTCCACTTGCTGCCTTGAATGGACTACCACTGGCAGTGCACAGTGCTGGTCCGAAAATAAGCCAGAGTGCTGAATGCTCAGTGACGTCTGTCCTGAGCACAGGCTGAGAGTGTGGCTGCATATTTTCTGGGCAGTTTGCCATTCCTGGACCAGATGCTGTCTGCATGAGGAAAGTCCCAGAGGAAGCCTAGGAGAAAGTTTTCACAGAAACCAAACCAGCAGCTGGAGAGACCCTGAGAAACCTAGAATTCTGCCCAGACCACCTGAGAGTGCTTGGAAGAGGGGCCTCATGGGGGAAGGGTGGACTTAAGTGGGCTCAGTCAGGTGGAAGGTTAGTTTTGGGAGGAAGCAAGAACAACTATCCAATAGGGCATTCAATTACCATCTAAGAGGAACTTAGGAGCTGAGATCAGATTGGGTGCAGGAACTCGGGCACTCCCCACGTTGGGCATTGTTCCTCTCAAAGAGAAGAACTGTAAAGCTACGACAGTGGAGAGAGCCAGCGGGGAGTCCCAGAGGCTGGGAATAAAGCTGGAGGAACCTGTGCAAAGAAGTAGGTCATCAAGCCGACTTGGGGTGGTGGCACAGGAGAGGTTTCTCGGCCAAAGAAGTGCCTCCATCTCCAAGTGCTGGTGATTCTGGGCTGCGGGTGATGCCCATTTTGCATTAGACTCTTTCAATTTTGAATTCACCACTTCCTCAGGTATCCTGTGAGTCTCTGTAAACACCCAGGTGAGCTGACAGGCTAGCAGCAGCTACTTCACTCCACTTGTTTGGACAGAGGATCAGTCATGAGCACTACGGGCCAGACCAAGGTCACTGTCCCCGGCCTGCAGCTGCCTCAACTCTGGGGCCCTGTACCCAACTGTGGGGGGAAATAAAAGGCAGTAGGCATTTTGTCTACCAGTTCAGATGGCACAGAAGACACCACCACCCATTATAGCATGAAGGAAACTTGCAGTGAGTAGACTCATGGGATTCAGACCTGGGATGCAGATGAGACATCTTAGCTGAGGCAGCAGATGAAGTGGGCAGAGCCACAGCCCCCTCTACCCATGCATGTTCAGTTTAGGCTAAGCTTTCAGAGTAAGATTTTATTGAAAAAAGTGAGTCCTAAAAACTTTGGTTGGAAAACCAAAGAGCTAATCCAGTAAGCATATTTAAAAAGTAAAGACTTGAGGCTATGAGAAAAGCAGGTTTGTTCATGTTCCACAGGCAAGTGGCACCAGGACGGGTTTAGAATCCATGCTTGGGAGTGACTGGTCTGTTTGCTTTCACTGTCCCTCCTTCTGAAGAAATCAGACAGGGAAGGAACCAAGAGAGAAGCTGGAATTGCATTTTCCACCTAGGCTTCTACACAATAGCATCTGGGGTCCAAGTGGGTCTTATATCCCACTTATCCACCCTACCCAGCTCAGAAAGCAAATACTCACCGAGCCAAGGCAGCTGAACGAGGGGCAGAAGAGCACCTTATTACCCTACTGTGCCCCCAACCTCCCACATCCACCTGTCCTAGACCAGAACAGACCATCTCTTTTTCAACACCAGTAGGATAAACCTCCCAGAAGGGCAGGGGATATTTACAGGATGTGGGGAAAATAAAATGAGAGGTAAGGACAAAGACACTCACAGATTGCTTCTTCTAGGGCCCCAGGAGCTCTGGAAAAACTAGCTTTTGCTTGGTAGGTGCTTTTTATTTATGCCTGCCCTGTAACCTGAGCCACCCAGCCCTGGTCTGAGAACTCCCTTTGAGAAGTGGGGAAATTTTCTTCCTTGTTGACTCACTCTTAAATCAATCTGTGTTCTGGAATCCTGCCACTGACACACATAACACTACACATATCTATTACCTTACAGTTAACAGAACCCTCAGTCCATGATCTCATCTGCATCTCACTGACGCCCTGTGAGTTAAGTGGTGTTATGCATGGATTGAATTGTGTCCCCCCAAGTTTAATGTGTTGGAGCCTTGGTCCCCACTGTGACAGTGTTAAGAGGGTGGGAAATCCTATTGTGGTAGTTGAAAGGTGGGGCCTTGGAGAGGTGATTGGATTGTGAGAACTGAACACTTGGAAATGGATTGATTTGGTGGCTTTAAAAAGAGAATGAATGCCATTCTGTCATGTATGACCCCTGAGTTACTGTCACTACCAAGGCCTTCACCAGATGTGTACCGTGGACTTTGGATTTACCAGAATCTGAAATGTAAGCAATAAGTTTCATTTTCTTACACATTACTCAGTTCCAAGTAGTGTGTTATAAGCAACAGAAATGGACTAATACAAGTGATGTCATCTGTGTCCTGTATTTTATAGATGTCCAGGAATCCAAAGGTCAGAGACCAGAAAATTGCCCAATGGCCTACAATGATTACAAAAGCAACTCATATCTGCAGATCTCAAGAGTCAGAACCCACTGTGTCCACTTCTTTTTTTCCTTCATCTCAACAGCTCTGCCCAGATATTGGGAAAGAGCTGGGTTCCTCTTGGCACAACTGAGCAGGGCTGGGGCAGGTAAAGGGGGCTACACAGGCAGCAGCCTGTGGGGGCAGCTCCTCCAGGAGCTGCCACCTAAAAGGGTCATACTTTTTTATTTTTCTCTAGGCCTCAGAAAGCCCTCCCACTTGACTTTTGTGGGATGAACTCCTCTTTGCAGGCCTCTTCCTTGCCCTTGTTCAGGAATGTTCTCTCTACTTTCTGAGCTGGAGTTTGACTCATGCATTGCTCCAGTGACTAGTTAGGACCCCTGAGCTGTTGATATTCTGTTGTAGCCACTTTCAAAGCAGCTCTTAACTTCCAGTGCCTGTGGGGCAGTTGTCCATCCTACTGCCACTTCTGTCATCCTTGCCTATGCCCAGATTCCTGTGATTTTCTCTCTTGCATCAACAACATAACAGTTTTTTTTTTAATGGCATATTTAGGGTATTCTACATACAAAATCCTGTCATCTGTAAACTGAGATAAATTTACTTCTTCCTTTATGATTCAGATGCCTTTTACTTCTTTTTCTTACCTAATTCTTTTGGCTAATACTTTCTATTCTGTGTTGAATAGGAGAGGTGAATGGGCATATTTGCCTTGTTCCTGATCTTGGAAGGAAAGGTTTCAGCTTCTTACCATTAATTATAATGTTAGCTGCGAGATTTTCATACGTAAGCAAGGAATTTGCCTCAATACAATAAAGGCCATCCTTCATTCTGTTGATGTGGTATATCACACTGATTTATTTGCTTATGTTGAACTATCCTTACATCTCAGATCTACTTGATCATGGTGGATGATTTTGTTAATGTGCTATTGAACTCAGTTTGCTGGTATTTTGTCTTTGCCTGCCTTTTATATCAGACCGATTGTAGGCTCATAGAATGCCTTTGGAAGTGTTTCTGTTTGGGGGAAGAGTTTTAGAAGGATTGGTAATCATTCTTCAAACGTTTGGTTGAATTCACCTGTGTAACAATTTAGTCCATGGCTTTCTTTGTTGGAAGGTTTTTTTGTTTTTTTGTTTTTTTAATTTTATTTTGTTGATATACGTTGTGGCTGATTATTGTTGCCCCTCACCAAAACCTCCCTCCCTCCTCCCTCCCCCCTCCCCCCACCGATGTCCCCTCTCTTTGCTTGTCCTGTCAACTTCAAGTAATTGTGGTTGTTATATCTTCTCCCCCCCCGGTTGTTTTTTTTTTTTTTTTTTTTGTGTGTGTGTGTGTGTGAATTTATATATTAATTTTTAGCTCCCACCAATAAGTGAGAACATGTGGTATTTCTCTTTCTGTGCCTGACTTGTTTCACTTAATATAATTCTCTCAAGGTCCATCCATGTTGTTGCAAATGGCAGTATTTCATTCGTTTTTATAGCTGAGTAGTATTCCATTGTGTAGATGTACCACATTTTCCGTATCCACTCATCCGATGATGGACATTTGGGCTGGTTTCAACTCTTGGCTATTGTAAAGAGTGCTGCGATGAACATCTTCGACTTGATGATTTCCATTCCTCTGGGTATATTCCCAACAGTGGGATAGCTGGGTCGTATGGTAGATCTATCTGCAATTGTTTGAGGAACCTCCATAACATTTTCCATAGAGGCTGCACCATGTTGCAGTCCCACCAACAATGTATGAGAGTTCCTTTTTCTCTGCAACCTCGCCAGCATTTATCGTTCAGAGTCTTTTGGATTTTAGCCATCCTAACTGGGGTGAGACCGTATCTCAGTGTGGTTTTGATTTGCATTTCCCAGATACTGAGTGATGTTGAGCATTTTTTCATATGTCTGTTGGCCATTTGTATATCATCCTTAGAGAAATGCCTACTTAGCTCTTTTACCCATTTTTTAATTGGGTTGCTTGTTTTTTTCTTGTAAAGTTGTTTGAGTTCCTTATATATTCTGGATATTAATCCTTTGTCAGATGTATATTTTGCAAATATTTTCTCCCATTCTGTTGGTTGTCTTTTAACTCTGTTAATTGTTTCTTTTGCTGTGCAGAAGCTTTTTAGTTTGATATAATCCCATTTGTTTATTTTTCCTTTGGTTGCCTGTGCTTTTGGGGTCATATTCATGAAGTCTGAGTCCAGTCCTATTTCCTGAAGTGTTTCTCCTATGTTTTCTTTAAGAAGTTTTATTGTTTCAGGGTGTATATTTAAATCCTTAATCCATTTTGAGTTGATTTTAGTATATGGATCTAGTTTCATTCTCATGCATATGGATATCCAGTTATCCCAGCACCATTTGCTGAAGAGGCAGTCCCTTCCCCAGTGAATAGGCTTGGTGCCTTTGTCAAAGATCAGATGGCAGTAAGTGTGTGGGTTGATTTCTGGATTCTCTATTCTATTTCACTGATCAGTGTGTCTGTTTTTATGCCAGTACCATACTGTTTTGGTTATTATAGCTTTGTAGTATAGCTTAAAGTCAGGGAGTGTTATGCCTCCAGCTTTATTTTTTTTGCTCAGCATTGCTTTGGCTATGTGTGATCTTTTATTATTCCATATAAATGTCTGGATAGTTCTTTCCATTTCTGAGAAAAATGTCTTTGGAATTTTGATGGGGATTGCATTGAATTTGTATATCACTTTGGGTAGTATGGACATTTTCACTATGTTGATTCTTCCAATCCAAGAGCATGGGATATCTTTCCATCTTCTTGTATCCTCTCTGATTTCTCTGAGCAGTGGTTTGTAGTTCTCATTATAGAGATTTTTCACCTCCTTGGTTAACTCAATTCCTAAGTATCTTATTTTTTTGGTGGCTATTGTAAATGGGCAGGCTTTCTTGATTTCTCGTTCTGCATGTTCACTATTGGAGAAAAGAAATGCTACTGATTTTTGTGTGTTGATTTTGTATCCTGCTACTGTGCTGAAATCATTTATCAACTCCAAGAGTTTTTTTGTAGAGGTTATAGGCTGTTCGATATATAGGATAATGTCATCTGCAAACAGGGACAGCTTCACTTCATCTTTTCCAACCTGGATGCCCTTTATTTCCTTCTCTTCTCTGATTGCTCTGGCTAGTAGTTCCAACACTATGTTGAATAGGAGTGGTGAGAGTGGGCATCCTTGTCTAGTCCTGTTCTTAAAGGAAAAGCTTTCAGCTTTTCCCCATTCAGGATGATATTGGCAGTGGGTTTGTCATATATGGCTTAAATTATGTTGAGATACGTTCCCTCTATACCTAACTTATAGAGGGTCTTTGTCATGAATGAGTGCTGAATTTTATCAAATGCTTTTTCAGCATCTATAGAGATGATTATATGGTCCTTCTGTTTGAGTTTATTAATAGGGTGTATCACATTTATTGATTTGCGTATGTTGAACCAACCTTGCATCCCTGGGATAAATCCCACTTGATCGTGGTCAATAATTTTACGTATGTGTTGCTGTATTCTGTTTGCTAGTATTTTAGTGAGGATTTTTGCATCTATATTCATCAAGGATATCGGCCTGTAGTTTTCTTTTTTGGTTATATCTTTACCTGGTTTTGGTATCAGGATGATGTTTGCTTCATAGAATGAATTTGGGAGATTTGCGTCTGTTTCAATCTTTTGGAATAGTTTGTAAAGAATCAGTCTCAATTCCTGTTTGAATGTTTGGTAAAATTCTGCTGTGAATCCATCTGGTCCTGGGCTTTTCTTTTTTGGGAGCCTTCTGATAACAGCCTCAATCTCCTTTATTGTTATTGGTCAGTTCAAATTTTCTACGTCTTCATGGTTCAGTTTTGGGAGCTTGTGTGTGTCCAGAAATTTATCCATTTCCTCCAGATTTTCAAATTTGTTGGCGTATAGTTGTTTATAGTAGTCTCGAATGATTCCTTGTATTTCAGATGAATCAGTTGTAATATCGCCTTTTTCATTTCTAATTTTTGTTATTTGAGTCTTCTCTCTTCCTTTTTTTGTTAGCCATGCTAATGGTTTGTCAATTTTATTTATCTTTTCAAAAAACAAACTTTTTGATTCATTGATCTTTTGAATTGTTTTTTGGTTTTCAATTTCATTCAGTTCTGCTCTGATCTTAATGATTTCTTTCCGCCTGCTAACTTTAGGTTTGGATTGTTTTTGTTTTTCTAGTTCTTTAAGGTGAAGTGTGAGGTTGTTCACTTGCCATCTTTCCATTCTTCTGAGGTGAGCATTTAATGCAATAAATTTCCCTCTTAATACTGCTTTTGCAGTATCCCACAGGTTTTGGTATGATGTATCATTGTTTTCATTAGTTTCAATAAATTTTTTGATTTCCTGCTTGATTTCTTCTTGGACCCATATGTCATTAAGTAGAATGCTTTTTAATTTCCATGTGTTTGTATAGTTTCCAGAGTTTCGTTTGTTATTAATTTCTAGTTTTAATCCATTGTGGTCTGAGAAAATACATGGGATAATTCCAATTTTTTTGAATTTATTGAGACTTGATTTGTGACCTAATATGTGATCTATCCTGGAGAATGATCCATGTGCTGATGAGAAGAATGAATATTCTGAGGTTGTTGGATGGAATGTTCTGTAGATATCTGCCAATTCCAATTGGTCTAGAGTATTGTTTAGATCTTGTGTTTCTCTACTGATTCGTTGCCTAGATGATCTGTCTAGTATTGACAGTGGGGTGTTCAGGTCCCCTGCTATTATGTTATTAGTGTCTATTTCCTTCTTTAGGTATAATAGAGTTTGTTTTTATAAAACTGGCTGCTCCAACATTGGGTGCGTATATATTTATGATTGTTATGTCTTCTTGAAGGATCAGTCCTTTTATCATTAAGTAGTGTCCCTCATTGTCTCTTTTTATGGTTTTTAGTTTAAAGTCTATTTTGTCAGATATAAGAATAGCTACTCCAGCTCATTTTTCTTTTCTGTTTGCATGGTAAATCTTTTTCCATCCTTTCACTCTAAGTCTATGTGAATCTTTATGGGTGAGGTGGGTCTCTTGTAGGCAGCATATAGTTGGGTCCTCCTTTTTGATCCAGTCAGCCAGTCTGTGTCTTTTGATTGGGGAATTTAAGCCTTTTACATTAAGAGTTGTTATTGAAAGATGTTGATCTATTCCTAGCATTTTATTGGTTGTTTGGTTGTCTTAGGTGTCTTTTGTTCCTTGCTTTCTGATTTACTGTTTGGTTTCTGTGTTTGTTGGTTCCTTAGGTTGTAGATAGTGTTTTTGTTTGTTTGTTTTCTCTTCATGAATGCCATTTTTATTATACCAGTGGGTTTTGATTTTTGGGGGTTTTTATGGCAGTGGTAGTTATTTTTCAGGAATCAAACCCAGTACTCCCTTGAGGATTTCTTGTAAGGGTGGTCGTGTGGTAGTGAACTCCGGCAGTTTTTGTTTGTCTGAGAAATATACTATTTGCCCTTCATTTTGGAAGGATAGCCTAGCAGGGTAGAGTATTCTTGGCTGGCAGTCTTTGTCTTTTAGTATTTTGAATATATCATCCCATTCCTTTCTAGCTTTTAGGGTTCGTGATGAAAAGTCTGATGTTAGCCTGATTGGGGCTCCGTTATAGGTGATTTGATGCTTCTCTCTTGCAGCTTTTAAGATTCTCTCTTTGTCTCTGAGTTTTGCCAATTTGACTATAACATGTCTTGGAGGAGGCCTTTTTGGGTTGAATATGTTTGGAGATCTTTGAGCTTCCTGGATCTGAAGATCTGTGATTTTTCCTATACCTGGGAATTTTTCTGCCACTATTTTGTTGAATATGTTTTCTATGGAATCTCCATTTTCCTCCCCTTCTGGAATACCCTTGACTCGGATATTTGAGCGCTTAAGGTTGTCTGATATCTCTCTCAGATTTTCTTCAATGTCTTTGATTCTTTTTTCTTTCTTTTTGTCTGCTTGTGTTATTTCAAACAGCCCATCTTCAAGTTCAGAGGTTCTCTCTTCAACTTCCACAAGCCTGCTGGTTAAACTCTCCATTGTGTTTTTTATTTTGCTGAATAACTTCTTCAGTTCAGCAAGTTCTGCTACATTTTTTTTCAGGACATTGATTTCCTTGTACATTTCCTCTTTCAGATCCTGTATACTTTTCCTCATTTCATCATGATGTCTAGCTGAGTTTTCTTGTATCTCATTCAGTTTCCTTAGAATTATCACTCGAAATTCCTTGTCAGTCATTTCAAGGGCTTCTTGTTCTATAGGATCTAGAGTTTGAGATTTATTAACTTTTGGTGGTGTACTTTCTTGATTTTTTGTATTTCTGGTATCTTTTTTTTGATGTTTATTCATTGTGGCAGGGGGTTTCACAGTCCACCGGTTTGAGACTATTGACTAACTAAGATGTTGCTGTGGTTGCAAATTTGGTATGCCTATCTCCATGACTGCTCAGTTGGCCTCTAGTGCCTTGTGTGTATGGTTGCCTTGGGTCTTGGGTCTCTCCGGGGAGCTACCTCTCTGGTCAGCTTGGACTCTGCTGGGCTGGTGGATCACGTACCACAAGGTGTGTGATCTCTGCTGAGCTTTCACTTCCCATGCAGGACTTCTCCCTGTTCCGTGCGCTCTGGCCCGGGCTGTTGGATCGTGCAGTGGCAACCCCACAGGGTGTGTGGTTTCTGTCGAGTCTCCGCCTCCCTAGCCAGACGTTTCCCTGCTCTGTGCGCACTGGGCTGGGCTGGGACGTGTCTTCTGCAACCCTCATTTATCAGCTGGGCCTTCAAGACCCTGCTAGGCACCGCCTCACCCAGGAAGTCTACCAGGTTTCTGGTAGGCACAGATGACTGGTCACTCTGGGTGCCTTTGTAGCACTGTGTAGATCTTTCTCGGGACTAATCACCTTCCTCCTGGTATCGCGGTTGTTTGTGTACTTGTCTTATCTCCCACACCAGAGCATGAGCTCCCTGGAGGAGGAGCCCGCAGCACATGGTTCACCTTTGTACCCCCCTGGCGTGGACCAAGTCCTGTGCCCGCCCACAGTCAGCTCTCCGGCAGGTTCAAGCGGACTTGGGAACTCTCCAACCACACTATTCCTAACCAGAAATTGGTTAGGCATTTTTCCAAACTGGTGGCCGCAGAGATGGTATCTGCCTCCTAGTAACAGGAAGTTTACCGGGGGCTGGAGCCCAGGGTGTGGTGGAGTGACAGTCAGCCCCGTCCATACTTCCCTGCCCTCACGACACTGGCCGGGGACACCCCATGCCACCAGCCCCACCAGAGAACCATGGAGGGAATGGGAGGGGAGGCCAGCCCGCAGGCCCCAGGAAGCCCTGCGCCAGGGCAAGCAAGTGGGAAGGCTCAATGAGGAGCCAAGCTGGGCGAGGAGGACAGGCTTGGCTGAGCCAGGCTGGAGCTGCCACCACCTGAGAAAATGGAGGCAGCCCCGGGGGCAGTGAGTGGCCTGGTGATGCAGGCGGAAGCTGGGCGGTTGTCAGCCCCCCAAGCAGGGCCGGGTCGGGGGTCACTCACAGGGCTGTGCCAGGTCGGGCGCTCCCTCTCTGCCTCTGGTTTGTCACAGTCCCCGTTCTTGGCTGCCGCCCCCTCAGGCTGCTCGCTCGGTCCTGCAGCGCAGCTCAGGTGCTCCCAGGAATCTTCTTTTATGCCGGCCTGAAACCTTGAATCATGAATAGGGCCGCTGGCCACCTTCAGTGTGGCCCTGGCCTCCGGGATCCTGGCTGCATCCACAGCAGCCCTGGCGCTGTGTTCCCTGTTTAGAGACTCACGTTTGCAGCTAAGAAACAGTTCTTTTCCTGCTCCATACTTCAAAGCTGTTGCCTGTAAATGAGGCAGCCTCTCCTGCCAAGGGCAAAGTGGCCATCAGCCCCGACGACCGGCCACCAGCAGCGGTCCTCCCTTAAGAGACAGCAAGAGGAAGGACCACAAGTTTCCCGGCTGCCTCAAGGTTTTTTTTGATTACTGCTTTACTCTTTTTAAGCTAGTGATCTGTTCATGCTTTCTATTTTGTATGATTCAGTTTCAGTAGGTTATATGTTTTTAACAATTAATCCATTTCTTTTAGGTTGTCCAATTCATTGGTGCCTAATTGTTTATAATAGAGCCAGATAACCCTGTGTATTTTTGTGGTATTAGTTGTAATATATCCTCTTTCATTCCTAATTTTATTTATTTTAGTCTTTTCTGTTTTTCTTCTTAGTGAGTCTAGCTAAGAGTTTATCGGTTTTGTTTATTTTTAAAGAAACAACAGTTTGATCAATTTTAAAATGGCTTTTCTATTCTCTATTTCATTTATTTCTGCTCTAATATTTAATACTTATTTTCTTCTACTCACTTTGGAATTATTTTTTTCTTCTTTTTCTAGCTCCTGCCTGTGTAAAGTTAGATTATTTGAGATCTTTGTTCTTTTTTAATGTGGGTGTTTATCACTATAAACTTCCTTCTTAGTACTGCCTTTGCTGCATCACATAAGTTTGTTCTGTTGTGTTTTTGTCTTGAGATATTTTTAATTTTTTAATTTCTTCTTTGACATAACAATTGTTTAAGTGTTTTTTAACTTACTTGTGAAATTTCTAATTTTTTTATTATTGATTTCTAGTTCCATTTTATTATTCTTGAAAAATATTTGGGATAGCTTTATTCTTCTTAAATTTGTTAAGACTTGTTTTTTGACCTTGCCTGTGATCTATCCTGGAGAATGCTCCATGTGCACTTGAGAAGAATGATATTCTGCATCTGTTGGGTCGGAGGTTTTGTATGTTGGTTAGGTCCATTTGGTCTATACTGTTATTCAGTTCTATTGTTTCCTTATTGATTTTTTTGTCTGATTGATCTTTCCATTGTTGAAAGTGGAATATTAAGGTTACCTACTATTATTGCATTACTATGTCTCCTTTCAGATCTTTCAATATTTATTTGATATGTTTCGGTGTTTTCATGTGAAATATATATATATTTATAATTGTTACATATTCTTTTTGAATTGACCCTATTTCTGTTACATAATGACCTTTTTGGTCTCTTGTGACCGTTTTTGTCTTAAAGGCTATTTTTCTGATATAAGTGCAGCCACCCCTGCTGTTTTTTGGTTACCATTTGCATGATATCTTTCTCCAACCCTTTACTTTCAGCCTCTGTGTGTCCTTAAATCTCAAGTGAGTGTCTGATAACACATAGTTGGGACTTGTTTATTTTTTTAATCTATTGAGCCACTCTTCATCTTTTGATAGGAGTGTTTAGTTCATATAAATTTAAATTTAAATTAATATTTGAGAGGAGGTAGAGGCAAGATGGCCAACTAGAAGAAGACATTATTTGTCTCTCCCACACAAACAAAGAACACTTCAAATGCTCAGCTGCACTGGAGGAGAAAAATGAAAGGAAGGGAGAAAGAATACATCGAGGGAGTAACAGACTTTGGTGAGTTCAGAGACTCGGGATAGCCACTAAGAGAACAAAAAAATTATCTTCAGCCCACTCCACACCATCCCCACTTTGGAGTGGTGGGGACTTCAGATGAATTTCTGACCACAGAAAGGTGAGTGCACCTGTGACCCAACCCATGGGGGAATCTGTGCTGCCTCTGTAGCCATGCATTTGGTGTTGGGAACAGCTGCAGGCATGAGTGGCTGCCATGGCTGGGAGAAGGACACACACCTCCACTCCCTGGATCCCAGACTTCTGTGGCGAGCTTGAGATCAGGATCAGCCTTTGGTTTTGGCCCTGTGAGAAAGTTCAGTGCAGCAAGAGTGCCACCCTAAGGATAGAGGAAATTGGTGTATACTCTCTGCAGACCCAGAAGGCACCAATATTCGGGCCTGATGTCATGGCCACTGACCCCACCTATGTTGGTAGGATGCATAATCCATACTTCAATAGTGGTGCTGCAGACCATCCTAGTGTCCCTCTTGAGGATATAGGGCTCTACAAACAAACCCAGTGACCCCACTGAGCATCACCCACTTCAACAGCAAAGCTACAGTGTACCTCAACACCTCCCCCTGGGAGTACAGGGCTCTGCCCAGAGCCTCAGGTGCACCATTGAGTCACCCACTCTAGCTGAGGGGCTCTTGAGCACCCCCCATTTTCTCCCCCAAAGTCTAAGGTCCTAATCCTGACCCCCACGATACCCACCAGGGGTCACTCATTTAAGCTGAAGGCCTTCAGGTCACTCCACAGCACTCATCAGGTTCACTAACTGAGGTACCAGAAAGTCTGCCCAGTCATCCACCCAAGCCAAAGAGTGGCAGAACACCCAGGCACTACTCCCAAGAACTCAACAGCTAGCTCACATCCTCAGTGACCCAACACAGTGTCACTAACCTCAGCAAGAAATCACTAAGTGCCCCAGTGCCTAGGGCACAAAGGCACTCACATACAACGTCTGACATGGAATATGGCTGAAGTACCCACACAGAGACTATCTGACTGCATCTACCTGAAAACAATACTAAGACACCCTACTCAGTGATCAGTGTATAACACATCTACAGGAGGAAGTATCTCTCCTCAAAGCCCACTTCAGAGTAATAAAAGGAGCAACTGATCTACTAGATGACCAAACATCAATGTAAAGATACTAGAAGTACATAAAAAATAGGAAAATATGACACTGCTAAGGGAATACAATAATTATCAAGTACCAGACTCTGTAGAGAAGGAAACCTTGAAATGACTGAAAAGGGATTGTAGGAAACAATCCTAGGGAAACCCAAAGTGATAGCAGAAGACTCAGTTAGACAACACAATAAAATGAGGAAAAACTATTTAGCATATGAAGGAGAAAATCTACAAAGAAATTAATACCTTAAAAAACAATATAGCAGAACTCCTGGAACTGAAGGATTCATTCAATGAAATAAAAAACACAACTGAGAGATTAAACAGCAGGCTAGAGTAAGCAAAAGAAAGAATTTCTGATCCTGAAGACAGTGTTTTTGAAATAAATGAGGTGGACAATAAAAAAGAAAAATTAATAATAAAAATAAAGAAAATTTAAGAGAGCTAGCAAACAACTTTAAGAATGCAAACATCTGAATTATGGATTTTCCAGAAGGGAAGAGGAAGGAAAAGGCATTGAAAACACATTCAGTGAAATAGTAATGGAAAACTTCCCAGGATAGGGAGAGACATGGGCCTTCAAATCAGGAGTCTCAAAGATCCCCAAGCAGATTCAACTCAAAAAGGTCTTCTCCAAGACATGTTATAATCAAACTGGCAAAGCACAAAGATGAAGACAGAATCCTAAAAATAGCAAGAGAAAAGCATCAGGTCACCGGTAAGAGAGTCCCCATCAGACTAACAGCAGACTTCTTAACAGAAACTCTACAGGCCAGAAGCAGATAGGGTGATATATTCAAAATACTAAGATAAAAAACCTGCCAGCCAAGAATACTATACTGGAAGGCTATCCTTCAGAAATGAAGTAGAAATAGTGTATTTACCAGACAAACAAAAACTGCAAGAGTTCACCACTACATGACCAGCCTTACAAGAAATCCTCAAGGGAATCCAAAAAATGACAATCACTATCATGAACACATTAGAAAGAACAAAGCCCACTGACAGAGCAAAAATGCAAATGAGAAAAAGAAAGAAATTATATCTTATCACCTCAAAAAAATCAACAAACACTGAAGACAAACAATAAAAGGGGAAGAAAGGTTCAAGAAATTTAAAACATCCAAACATAAATTGATAAAATACCAGAAGGAAGAAAATACCTTTTAATAACAATCTTAAATGTAAATGGATTAAATTCCCCACTCAAAGACACAGACCCACTGAATGGATTAAAAAGCAAGGCCCAACTACATGTTGTCTACAAAAGACTCACCTAACCTGTAAAGACCCACACAGACTAATAGTGAAGGGATGGAAAAAGATATGCCATGCAAATGGAAACCAAACTGAGCAGGAGAAGCTCCTCCTATATCAGATAAAATAGACTTAAAACCAAAAAATAAAAAGAGATAAAGAAGGGCATTATATAATGGTAAAAAGATCTATCCAGCAAGAAGACAGAACAATCATAAATACATGTGAATCCAACACCAGAGCACCCAGATATATAAAGCAAACACTATTAGATCTGCAGAAAGAGATAGTCCCCAATATGATAACAGTTGGATATCTGAACATCCTTCTCTCAGCATTGGACAGATCATCTAGGCAACAGATCAACAGAAAAATGCAGTATTTAAGCTACACTTTAGACCAATTGGACTTGGCAGATATCTACAGAACATTTCATCCAACAACTATACATTCTTCTCATCAGCACATGGAACATTCTCCGGGATAGACTACATGTTATGTCACAAATCAAGTCTTGACAAATTTTTTAAAAAAACAAATCATTTCAAGTACCTTATCAGACCATAACTAATTAAAACTAAAAATTAATGACAAGAAAAACTTTGGAAACCATACAAATACATGGATATTAAATAACATGCTTCTGAATGACATATGGGTCTGAGAAGAAATTAAACAGGAAATCAAAACATTTTGTGAAACTAATCAAAATAAGGACACCTCATACAAAAATGTGTGGGATCTTGCAAAAGCAGTACTAAGAGGGAAGTTTATTGCAACAACTTATTAAATAAAAAGAATAGAAAGATTTCAAGTAAACAACCTAACACTATAGAACAAAGCACTAGAAAAACAAGAACAATCCAATCTCAAAATTAGTAGATGAAAAAAAAAATTAAGATCAGATCAGAACAAAATGAAATAGAGGCTCAAAAATGATACAAAAGATCAATGAAACAAAAAGTTGGATTTTTTTTGAGAAGATAAAAATAGACTATCTTAGCTAGCATAACTAAAAAAAGAGAGAAGAACAAAATAACAAAAATCAGAAATGAAAAAGGCGACATCACAACTGATACCACAGAAATACAAAGAAAATGTAGAGATTACAATAAACAACTATACACCAACAAGTTTGAAAACCTAGATGACATGGATAAATTTATTTTTTAATACTTCTTTTTCTTCATTGTATTGGTTTAAATGGAATAAAGTAAGTCATCATCATTTTTTAAATTTTAATTTATTAATACACAATGTAGTTGATTTTCATGTCCCTTTACCAATTCTTCCTTTTCCTCCCTCCCTTCCCCCCTCCCCCATCAAAATCATATCTGTTCATTTGTCTTAACAAGTTCAAGGAATTGTTGTGATTGCCATGTCTTCTTCCTCCCAACTTGTTCATTTGTATATTTATTTATTTATTTTT
Source organism: Cynocephalus volans (assembly GCF_027409185.1). NCBI lineage: Eukaryota > Metazoa > Chordata > Mammalia > Dermoptera > Cynocephalidae > Cynocephalus > Cynocephalus volans. The sequence continues at coordinate 233,840,717 of NC_084461.1, forward strand.
ATTAGCTCCAACAAATAAGTGAAACGTAATGATATTTCTCTTTCTGTGCCTGGCTTATTTTACTTAATATAATTTTCTCTAAGTCCAGACATGGATAAATTTCTGCACACATAAAAACTACCAAGATTGAACCAAGAAGCCATAGAAATCCTGAACAAACCAATAACAAGGAATGAAATTGAAGTAGTAATAAGCAGCCTCCCAGCAAATAAATCCAGGACTAGATGGATTCACTGCTGAATTCTACCAAACTTTAAAGAGGAAGTGAAACCAATTCTCTTCAAACTATTCCAAAAAAAATTGAAACACAGGCCATTCTCTCAAACTCATTCTATGAGGCCAGCATCACCCTGGTATGATAACCAGACAAAGGTACAACAAAAAAAGAAGACTATAGGCCATTATCTCTGGTGAACATAGACACAAAAATCCTCAACAAAAAATTAGCAAACAATACAGCAACACATGAAAAAGATTATACACCACAATCAAGCTGGATTAATCTCAGTGATGCAACAATGTATCAACACTGCAAGTAAAAAGTGTCATACACCACATCAACAAATTTAAGGACAAAAACCATATGATTATCAGAATAGATGCAAAAAAAGCATTTGACAAAATTCAACAACACTTCATGATAAAGACTGTCAGCAAATTAAGTATAGAAGGAAAATATCTCAACACAATAAAAGCTATATATGACAAATCCACCACCAATATCATCCTGAGTGGGGAAGAGCTGAATGCTTTTCCCTTAAGAGCAGGAATAAGACAAGGATGCCCACTCTAACCACTCCTATTTAACATAATATTGAATTTCTAGCAAGAGCAGTCAGGCAAGAGAAAGAAATAAAAGGCATCCATATTAGAAAAGACAAAATCAAAGTGTCCCTTTTTGCATATGACATGATCCTATATATGGAAAAACCTAAAGACTTTAGAAAAAAAACCCACTCATAACTGATTAACAATTTCATTAATGTTTCAGGATACAAAATCAACCAACATAAATCAGTAGCACTTTAATATTCCAATACTGAACTAACAAAAAAGAAATCAAGAAAACAAATCCAATTAAAATTGTTGCCAAAAAAAAAAAAAAAAAAAACCAAACCTAGGAATCAATTTAACCAAGGAAGTGAAAGATCTCTACAATGAGAACTACAGAACACTACAGAAAGAAATTAAAGAGGCCAAAAAAGGTGGAAATATATACCATGCTCTTGGATGGGAAGAACTAACATCATGAAAATGTCCATACTACTCAAAGTTATCTACAGTTTCAATGCAATCCCCATAAAAATACTACTGACATTCCTCACAGAAATAGTAAAAGCAATCCTAACATCCATATAGAACAACAAAAGACCCCAAATAGCTAAAACAATCCTGAACAATCATGATAGTGATAATGTTAATGATAATAATAATAATTAATATTAATAATAAATAATAATAATAATAAAAGCTGGAGACATAACACTACCTGACTTCACATTATATTGCAAAGCTATTGTAACCAAAACAGTATGGTACTGGCATAAAAACGACACTTGGATCAATGGAACAGAATAGAAAACCCAGGAATCAACACACACACACACAACTGTTCTTTGACAAAGGCAACAAAAACATACCCTGGAGAAAAAACTGCTTCTTCAGTAAATGGTGCTGGGAAAATTGGACATACCTATGCAGAAGAATGAAACTGGACCTGTACCTCTCACCATATACCAAAATCAACTCAAAATTGATCAAATATTTAAATATAAGACCCCAAACAATAAAATTACTAAAGGAAAACATAGGGGAAACACTCCAGGAAGTAGAACTGGGTGAAGACCTTATGAATAAAACCCAAAAGCAGAAGCAACAAAAGAAAAAATAAACAAATGGGATTATATCAAACTAAAAGCTTCTGCACAACAATGGGAACAATCAACAGAGCAGAAAGACAACCTATGGAATGGGAGAAAATATTTGCAAACTATACAACTGACAAGGGATTAATATCCAGAATACATAAGAAATTGAAACAAGTATATCGTAATAAAGCAATCCAATTTAAAATGGGCAAAGAAGGTGAAAAGACATTTTTCAAAAGAAGACACACAAATGGCCAACAGGTACATGAAAAAATGCTCAGCCACACTAATCATCAGGGAATTGCAAATCAAAACCACATTGAGATATCATCTCACCCCAGTTAGAGTGGCCATTATTAAGAAGACTGAGAATAACAAATACTGGTGAGGATGTGGAGAAAGGGGAACTCTTCTATATTGTTAGTGGGACTGTAAATTAGTACAGCCATTATAAAAAACAGTATGGAGATATCTCAAACAACTATGGATAGAACTACCATATGATCCAGCAATCCCACTACTGGATAAGTATCCAAAACAATGGAAATCATCATGTTGAAGGGACTTCTGCACTCCCAGGTTCATTGCAGCTCTATTTACAATAGCCAAATTAGGGAACCAAACTAAATGCCCATTGATGGATGACTGGATAAGGAAGGTCACACACACACACACACACACACACACACAAAATAGTGTACTACTCAGCCATAAAAAAGAATAAAATTCTGTCATTTGCAGCAACATGGATAAGCCTGGAGAAAATTACATTAAGTGAAATAAGCCAGACACAGTAAGAGAAATACTGCATGTTCTCATTTATAACTGGGTGATAAGAAAGAAGGAAAGAAAGAAAGCTAGATAGTAAGAAAGAAAGAAGGAAGGAAGGAAGGGAGGAAGTGAGGGAGGGACGGAGGGAGGCAGAAAATACCACAATATACTGAACTTTCAGAAAAACAGGACAAACCTAAGGGTTCTAGAGATGGGGGGTAGGAAGTGATATGTCATGTATAATGCATAAAGAAAAACTGCTATTTGTAATGATGAATATGCTAATAATAAAAATAAACTAAAAAATAAACATTTTGTTTAAAAAAGTAGTGAGATTCCATTATTGACAACTACAGTCTGGGAAATGAAGATTATTATCCTTCAATCTCCCATCACTTCTGCTGAAGAAAATAAAATCTTTTCACTCCCCCAACACACATAGAAGAAATGTACATCAACACAGTAAAGGCCATACATGACAAACCCAGAGCTAATATCATACTCAATAGTAAAAAGTTGAAAGCTTTCCTTCTAAGATCCAGAAGAAGACAAAGATGCCACTTTCACCACTTCTTTTCAATATAGTACTGAAAGTCCTTGCCATAGCACTTAGGCAAGAGAAAGAAATAAAAAGCATTCAGATTGGAAAGGGAGAAGTTAAGTTGTCTCTGTTTGCAGATAATATAATTTTGTATATGAAAAATCCTAAAGAATTCACCAAAAAGCTGTTATCACTAATGAACAAATTCAGAAAAGTTGCAGGATACAAAAGTAATATACAAAACTTAGAAACATGTCTATACACTAACAGCAAACTATCTGAAAAAGAAATAAAAGAAAAACACTATCCCACTTGCAATAGCTACTATAAAAAAAAACCAGACATGCACATGAGACAAGAAGAAAAACAAACTTAGAAACAAACTTAGCCAAAGAGATGAAAGATCTCTACACTAAAATCTATAAAACATGGATAAATAAAATTGAACAAGACACAAATAATCCTATGTTTATGAATTGGAAGAATTAACATTGTTAAAAATCTATAGATTCAATGCAATCCATATCAAAATACTGATTACATTCTTCACAGAAATACCAAAAAAAAAATAAAAAATTCTTAAAATTTATATGGAACCATTAAAACCCCAAGTAACCAAAACAGCGTTGAGAGGAAAACAAACAAAGCTGGAGACATCACATTACCTGACTTCAAAGTATACTATAAATTTCTCCAAGCTCATCCATGTTGTTGCAAATGGGAGTATTTCATTCTTTTTATGGCAGGGTATTCCCTGGTGTATATACACCACAGTTTCCTTATCCAATTATCCATCGATGGACATTTGGGTCGGTTCCATGTCTTGGCTGTTGTAAACTGAGCTGTGATGAACATGGGAGTGGAGGCACCCCTTTGACATGATGATTTCCCTTCCTCTGAGTACATACCCAGAAGGGGGATTGCTGTATCATATGGAAGATCATGTACTGACTCATATGTGGGAGCTAAGAGAGAAAGTTGAAAGGAAAAAAGACCACAGTGGTGCATTGGACTTGCAGAGGGAGAGAACATTCTTTGGGCTACAAAGTAGAGTGGGGGGAAAGACAGAGGGAGAGGGAGGTTGGGGATAATTGGGTGGGGGATACAAGGTATAATCACAACTTGTGGTAATGGGTATACAGCCAATATGAATCTGGCCCTCACATCATGGGCATGAGGGGTGACAATCAGCTTTGTGTCTCATGAATATTCATAACCAATAAAAAATGTCAGTTTAGGTGAGGTTGCAGAGAAAAAGGAACTCTCATACATTGTTGGTGTGACTACAAAATGGTGCAGCCTCTATGCAAAATGGTATGGAGATTCCTCGAACAATTGCAGATAGATCTACCATATGACCCAGCTATCCCACTGCTGGGAATATACCCAGAGGAATGGAAATCATCAAGTTGAAGATATACCTGTTCTCCAGTGTTCGTTGCAGCACTCTTTACAATAGCTAAGAGTTGGAACCAGCCCAAATGTCCATCTTCAGATGAGTGGATACGGAAACTGTTGTACATCTACACAATGGAATACTACTCAGCTATAAAAAAGAATGAAATCCTGCCATTAGCAGCAACATGGATGGACCTAGAGAGAATTATATTAAGTGAAACGAGTCAGGCACTGAAAGAGAAATATCACATGTTCTCACTTATTGGTGGGAGCTAAAAATAAATAAATAAATATACAGAAAAACCGGGGGGCGGGGGGAAGAAGACACAATAATTACAATTCCTTAAAGTTGATACGACAAGCAAACAGAAAGGACATTTTTGGGAGGGAGGGGGGAGAGGTTGGGGGGAGGGAGGTTTCTGTGATGGGCCCCAATAATCAACCACATTGTATACCGACAAAATAAAATTAAATTTAAAAAATAAATAAAAGCTAACAAAAAGAGTCAGTTTCGCCACCTATTTATTTATTTATTTATTTACAGATAGCCTGTTTAGGGTAGAAATTCTGCAGTTTTCTCCCATGTTTATAATCACTGAAAGGGTCATCATGCCAGTATTGCAGGTTGATGTTGGTTTTTACATGTCCTTCCCTTCTGCTGACCTTTCCACCATACTACAGCATTTCTCAATTAAGAGCATGTAGATCAAAATTATTTTTCAGATGATGTTTAACAACTAATTTAATTCAGTTAGTTAGAAATTCAATGCTTAGAAAATAAAATTTTTCTGTTTTCTAAAAAAAATTCTAGGGCCGGCCCGTGGCTCACGCGGGAGAATGTGGTGCTGATAACACCAAGGCCACGGGTTCGGATCCCTATATAGGGATGGCTGGTTAGCTTACTGGGGGAACGTGGTGCTGACAACACCAAGTCAAGGGTTAAGATCCCCTTACCAGTCATCTTTAAAAAAAAAATTCTATAAAGCTATAAGACTCCATACAGCATGGTACTGGCATAAAAACAGATATATAGGCCAATGCAATAGAATAGAGAGCCCAGAAATATATCCATGCAATTACAGCCAGCTGAGTTTTAACAAAGATTCCATGAACACTCCATGGGTAAAGAGCATTTTCTTCAGTAAATGGTGTTGAAAAAAACTGGATATCCACATGTGTAAGAAAAAAATTAGACTTGTCTCATACCACACATGAAAATCAACTTAAAGTGAATTAAAGACTTAAATGTAAGACCTGAAACTATGAAGCTACTATAAGAAAACATAAAGGAAAATTCCATGACATTGGTCTGAGCACTAATTTTTTGGATAGAACCACAAAAACACAATCAACAAAAGCGAAAATGGACAAATAGGGTTCATCCACAAGCCCAGCAAAGAAAAACAATTAAGAGTGAAGAGATAACCTACATAATGGGAAAATACTTGTAAACTCTACATTAGAGGTTAATATTTAAAATATCTTAGAAACTCAAACAACTCACTAGCAAAAGAAAAAATAGCCTGATCACAAATGGGTCAAGGACCTGAATAGATATTTCTAAAAAGAAGACATGCAAATGGCCAACAAATGTGTAAAAAATGCTATATACATCACTCATCATCAGGGAAATGAAAGTTAAAATCACAATGAGATATCACATCAAATTTGTTTAGATGGTTGTTATCAAAGACAAATGATAGCAAATGCTGCTGAGGATGTGGATTGAAAGGAAACTCCTACACACTGTTGGTGGGAACATAAGTTAGTACAGCCATTATGAAAAACAGTACGGTGGTTCCTCAAAAAACTAAAATTAGAGTTAATATATGACCCAACTATCCCTCTGCTGTGTATATATCCAAAGGAAATGATATCAGTATGTCAAAGAGATAACTACACTGTCATATTTATTTGCAGTATTATTCACAACAGTCAAGATGTGAAATCAATGTTGTTAATCAATAGATGAATACATAAAGAAAATATAATATATACACACAACAGAATATTATTCATCTATGAAAAAGAAGGAAATCCTGTTATTTGTGATAACATGGATGAATCTGAAGGATATTACGCTATGTGTAATAAGACAGGTGCAGAAAAACAAGTACTGCATGATCTCAGTTATGTGGAGAATCAAAAAAATTTATCTTGAAGTAAAAGTAGAATAGTGATGACGAGAAGCTAAAGTGGTTTAGGGTAAGGGCATTGGGAACATATCGGTCAAAGGACACAAAATTTCAGTTAGGTAGGAGGAATAAGTTTAAGAAATCTGTTGCACAACATGGAGACTATAGTTAGCAATGTATACTATTCTTAAAAAATACAAAGAGGGTGGATGTTGTGTTCTTATCACAAAAATGATGGAGGTAATAAATATGTTAATTAGCTAGATTTAGTTATCTCAATATGTTTACATACTTTACAAAATCATCTTGTACACAATAAACACATACAATTTTTTTCTGTTACTGTAAATTAAAAAATCCAAAATATAGTTGTTTTCCTATATATATATATACCAGCAAAAGATGTAGATCAAGAAAGACAACCAAGAGGCTTAAACTTGACATATAATTTATTTATGATAAAAAGGGAAGCCTTATGGAAAGATATGCATATCAATATATTCAAAAATGCTAAAATGTGTGATGACTAATGTGTATAGGTTTTGTTCAATAATTTTGTGGACAGCAATTACAACTTTCCTCATCTTTTTCTCTGTTTGAATGTTGAAAGGGAAAGTAACACATGAAAGCTACTCAGTGATATGCATATAAACTTGTGAAATCAATTGAGGAGAGATGGATAGAGAAATTCCAGTTCCCATTTCCAACTCTTGGAGCTAAGATACAAAAACTCATGGAAGACACAGATCTCTCCTCCCAGCACAGGCTGGGTAGGCTGGATCATCATGAACCATGGTGCCTGGCTCATGCAGCACCCTGAGAAATCCCTGGAACTGAAGGATTGTGGAGTGGAGGAAAAACTGGTAAGATTGATTAGTTGCTGCTGAAAGAACCAGAAGAAGGAGAATGACAAAATCCCAGGTGGCTTGGCTTCAACTGAACAGTCACCTGAGGTCTTCAATTTGGGCCTTCTGCCAGGAAATTCATGGGTCCACCTCCACTCTGGCCTTGGTGCTGAGCTCTCCTTTTTTGAAACCACATATAAATTCTGAATTCTGGGAGGCCTGTTTGTTTTGCTGGCTCTTCCTGGGCAGCAATTCCAGGAAGCTGATTCTTAAAAGCTTGAATGAGGAGTCTGGGGATCTGAGATAAATGTTTGCTTTTGCCTTTCTCTCTTGGGATGCATTCTTGAGTACAAGTCTGATGTTGTCACTGTCTTTGGAGTTGCTCTTCTCCTGAGGAACACCTAGACAGAGTTATTGACTCTGTCTGAGGTGTCATGTTCGCTGGTTTTGAAAACAAATTTGCATTCTGCATTAAAGAATGCCTATTTTTTCAGTCAATTGCTCTCTGGTAGTTACACCAGAGTAGAGGTTCTGCTCAAACAATGTTTGTGGGGAATCTCTCTGACTCAGGTTAAAAGCAATCCTACTTCATTGGGGTTCTTCTGGCAGACAGCCACTCTTCGTGCAGGTCAAATGCATAGTGGAAAGATTTACCTGGTTTCCACAGAGGCTGCTGATCAACTGGGAACCTCTCAGAAGCATGGGATTCACCAGGAACCAGCGGAGCCAACCCATTTCTTAAATACCTTCCCAGGTTTGCTCCTCATTAAATATTTATAACCACAAAGGATTCCGACAAAGCCAGCAGAAGTTGAACTTTTAGTGGAAGTACAGATGCTACCAGGTTGTTTTGCATCACTCATAATACTTTTCCAAAGATGGCTTTGATTTCAGGCTCCCCAGTTGGAAAATATCCAAACATTTTGGTTTCTGTAATGTTCAAAGTACTCTTGTTTCTTCATTATAATAGATGGTCTCATTTTGAAAAGACTTTATGCATGTGTACTTGGCTCACTCTCCACAGCTTCTCCTGGAACACTTTCATTTCATCATGGAATTGATCTGTGGAATAACATGAGAAAAATAATTTTATAGTTGAGTTGTTTTCAGGGCAAAACCAACCATGATGCCAAATGGCATTGCATTCTGGACAGAGAGAAAACAATCTAATGCAACAACAAAGTGTCACAAAACTATATCCTTGACAAATACCGAAAGGCAGAACATGAGACCTCCTCTTTTATGACTTGAAGAGAAAAACAGACTAGAAGTATGAGGCTCACATATTTTTGACTGCTATGGTAAGGGAAACTTCAGAAATGCATAAGCCCACAATAAATTCTGCTGCTTACCAAGCTGGAAGTGCCATCCAGCTGGTGCTAAAGAACAAGAATGAATCCTGTGAGATATAACAAAGCTAAGATCAAAAGTTGCTCTTTCTCAGCAACTCACAGGACAAATAAGAGAGTTTCTCAAATTCTCTTTCCATGTTCTTGGCATCCACCAGTTGTCAGGTTTGAATAAAAAAGCTGTCAGAAAAAAGTGTGCAAGTCTCTCCAAAACAGAGAGACTAAGTCTTCAACTTTATTCAGTTCCAGTTGGTATATAGTCCAGCCTGTTCAGGAAGTGATGATTGAGTAAAAGAGTCTATGTTTACTATGAAAATGCTTGTTCTCTTCAAAATTCAGAAAAAGTATTGACAGCTTGGTGCACAAGCAGCCTCAGAAGAAGTGTAGAGTGTTGAAACAACTGTCATTATCATAAAGTGAGGACACATGTTAAGCGCTTCTCTCCAAACCAAGAAAAAGACACCTGTTTTTCTTTAGTTTTCTTCCCAAACATGATGGGTTTTTCTTCAACCTCCTTTCCATCACAGAGAATATGCATAAAAGGAACAGAGGTCTGAATAAACTAGTGAGAATAAAGGCAAGGTCCCTCTAAAGCTGATCCCATGGCAAGTTCTGCAGCAAGTCTAACAGCATGAGATATTTCATAACTGAGGAGTGGTACAGGTAGAAAGGTCCTTCATCTGTGGATGAAGACCAAGAAAGAATTCTGTGTTTCCTGGAATTCAGGGGTTGAGAAAATTTGGTCTAAGAGGCTGGAGATTTCTGCAGAGCACTGGTCAGGCTCTCAGGTGGCTAAGATGGCTCCTCAGTTGATAGCACCTACTGCTGCCACACAACAGGCATGTACAGGCTGCTGAGGTGGTTCTTCCACAGTTGCCCATTGGAGAATCACACCCTGGGGCACTTCACTTGAACATTGCCTCTAGAGGCAATTGGTGGTTGCTAGTTCCTGTCTTAGGCTTGCTCCCAAACATGATGTGTTCTTTGTTCATCCTTCATTGTATTAATAAGTTTCTGCATTAAAAAACAAAGCCAAGCCAAGCCAACCAAAACAGGTCTGCATGAGTGTGTTGAGAAGAAAGCCTTGTTCCCCCTACAGTGGACTTTCCAGTGAGCTGTGCAACACATCTAGCAGAGTCTGAAATTCTTCTTCTCTGAGAGTTGGTTCAGGTGATGGAGGGTCGTTCCCCTCTGGTTCCAGATTCAGAACGGCTTCTGCCGTTCCCTGAAACTCTGGGCTTGAGAGGAGTTGATCTAGGAGGCTGGGGGTTTCTGAGGAGTGCTGGTCAGTTTGCTCAGGTGGCCAAGATGGCTCCTGAGTCGGTAGTGCTTGCTGCGGCCACACGGCCATCTCAGGATGTACAGGCTGCTGAGGGGGTGCTTCTCTGGCACCCCATTGGAGCATCACACCCTGGGGCCCTGCGTTAGTGCATTGCCTCTGGTGGGAGGTGTCTTGCTGAGCCAGGACCTGCCATAGTTGCTGAGGGTGACCAGCTTGTGGCTGAGAAGAGGCTTTCAAGGGCAGTACTGCCAGGCCATTGTGTCCACTGCCTTGGTCATCCTGGCATCTGCTTTGGTATTGGGGCCACAAAGGGGTTTGGGGATGTGAGAGCCCCACTCCTAGTATGGGTACTGTTGATGTGTGACTCATGAGAGTCAGAGGTCAGTGAGAGATCTCTCCTGCAGGCACAGGATGGGTGGGCTGGACCATCATCAGCCCTGCTGCCTGGCTCATGCAGCCCCCAGAGGGGGCTTCCCAAGGACCAAAGGCCAGGTAGAGTGGAGCAAACACCACTCCAAATGGCAGCATTTTGTTGCTGAAAGAATTTCAGGGAGGAAGTGAGCCCAGTAGCTGCAGCAGCAGAACCGCATGGCTAGATGCAGCCCCTCACCCTACCTCAGACCTAGGGCAGGTGAGCACCAGGTGCCACCCCATGCCCCAAACTATCACTGCTGAGGTGAGTCCGGTGGCTGCAGCAGCAGCAGCAGTGGAACCGTGTGGCTACATGTGGCCCCTTACCCTGCCTCAGACCCAGGGGTGAGCACCAGTCTATGGGGTCTTACCAGGTGAGTTTGGCCCAGCAGAACTGCATGGTGCTAGGGGCTCATTCTATGACCACAGGGTCTGGAAAAGGAACCAAAGTGGTTTAACATAATGACCAGCACACCTACTGTCAAGCAAAGGTAATTCACCTTCACAGTAGCAACCAGGGCCACTCCACAGCCAACCTCAGTGTAATAGAAGAAGCAAACCCTCTACCAAATGACCAAGAGTCAGCAAAAAAATACTAGGAGTACAAACAATCAAGAAGAAGTGGCACCACCAAAAGAATACAGTAATGTTCCAAAGTCAGACTCCATGGAAGAGGGAATACTTGAAATGTCTGAAAAAAAATCTCTAGCAATGATCTTAAGAAAACTTGAGGAAATAAAGGAAGATTTAATTAGGTAACACAATGAAACAAGAAAAAATATTCAGAATATGAAGGAGGAAATCTACAAAGAGATCAATACCTTAAAAAAGAGTGTAGCAGAACTTCTAGAAATGAAAGACTCACTGAATGAAATAGAAAACACAACTGAGACCTTGAGCAGCAGGGTAGAGCAACCAGAAGAAAGAATTTCAGAGCTTGAAGATGGACTTTTTAAAATAACTCAGGCAGATAATAAAAAAAAAAAAGGAAAAAAGAATTAAAAATAATGAGGAAAATCTAAGAGAGATAACAGACAACCATGAGCTCTCTAAGATTCGAATTGTGGGTATTCATGAAGGGGAGGAGAAAGGAAACAGTATTGAAAACCTACTGAAGGAAAAAGTAACAGAAAACTTTCCTGGTGAAGAGTGGGATACAGACCTTCAGATCCAAAGTTCCCCAAACTGATTCAACCCCAAAAGATCCTCCTCACGACACAGTATAGTTAAATTTGCAAAGCTCAAAGACAAAGAGACAATTCTACAAGGAGCAAGAGAAAAGTGTCAGGTCACTTATAGGGGAAGCCCCATCAAACTAACAGCAGACTTCTCAACTGAAACTCTACAGGCCAGAAGAAAGTGGAATGATATATTCAAAATACTAAAAGAAAAAAATTGCCAGCCAAGAATTCTTTACCCAGCAAGTCTCTCATTCAGAAATGAGGGAGAAATAGTGTATTTACCAGATAAACAAAAGTTGTGGGAGTTCACCACCACACGACCAGCCTTGCAAGAAATTCTCAGGGGGGTCATTCACCTGGAATCTGAATAATGGTGACCACTATCACAAATACCCAAGAAAGAGCAAAACCTACCATTAAAACAAAAATGCCAGCAAGAAAGAGAAAGAAGCTAAGTTATTCCACCTTAAATTCTCAACTAACATTGAAGAAGAGAAATAAAAGGGGAAATAATGATCAAAAGATATTTAAACCATCTAAACAAGAAGCAATTAAATGATAGGAATTAAGCAACACTTGTCAATAACTAGTCTATATGTGAATGGACTAAACTACCCATTCAAAAGACACAGACTGACTGGCTGGATTAAAAAGCTAGACCCAAGTATAAGTCTTCAAGAGACCCACCTCACCTGTAGAGACTCACATAGACTAAAAGTGAAGGGATTGAAAAAGATGTACCATGCAAATGGAAACCAAAAACAAGCAGGAGTAGCTATTCTTATATCAGACAAAATAGGATTTAAACCAAAAAACATAAAAAAAGACAAAGAAGGCCAGTGTATAATGATAAAAGGAACTAACCAGCTAGAAGACATAACAACCTTAAACATGTATGCACCCAATACTGGAGCACCCAGACATATTAAGCAAATGCTCTTAGACCTAAAGAAAGAGATAGGACCATTAGGTCCTATCATTAATAGTGGGTGATCTGAACACCCCTCTTTCAGTATGGGACAAGTCTTCCAGGCAACAAGTCAACAAAGAGACACAGGATTTAATCTACACCCTAGACCAACTGGACTTGGCAGATATATACAGAACATTTCACCCAGCAGCTAAAGAATACACTTTCTTCTCATCAGCTCATGGTACATTCTCCAGGATAGACCACCTATTAGGTCACAAATCTAGTCTCAGCAAATTTTAAAAAATTGAAATCATTCCAAATATCTTTTCAGACTGCAATGGACTAAAACTAGACATAAACAATAAGCAAAACACTGGAAGCTATACAAAAACATGCAAACTACATAATAAACTCCTGAATAACCTATGAATGCAAGAAGAAATTAAACAGGAAATCAAAAAATTTCTAGAAACTAGTGAAAATAAAGATAAGTCATACCAAAACCTGTGGGATACCACAAAAATGGTACTAAGAGGCAAATTTATTGCAGTAAATGCTTATATCAGAAGAATGGAAAGACTTCAAATAAACGACCTGACACTATGCCTCAAAGAATTTGAAAAACAACAAAAATCCAAACCTAACGATAGTAGATGGAAAGAAATAATTAAGATCAGAGCTGAACTAAATGAAATAGAGACCCCAAAAAACAAAGGAAAAGATCAACAAAACTGAAAGTTGGTTTTCTGAGAAGATAAACAAAGCAGACAAACCATTAGCTAGGTTAACAACAACAACAACAACAACAACAACAAAAAAAAACAAAAAAAACAAAAAAAAGAAGAGAGAAGACCCAAATAACAAAAATTAGAAAAGAAAAGGGAGACATTACAACTGATACCACAGAAATACAAAGAGTCATTAGAGACTATTATAAACAACAATGTGACAACAAATATGAAAATCTGGAAGATATGGATAAGTTTTTAGACACATACAAACTACCAAGACTGAGTCAAGAAGAGACAGAAAACCTGAACAGACCAATAACAAGCAAGGAGATTGAAGCAGTAATTTGCAGTCTTCCAGCAAAAAAAATTCCGGGTCCAGATGGATTTACAGCTGAATTCTATCAAACTTTTAAAGAGGAGTTAATACCAATTCTCCCCAAACTATTCCAAACAATTGAAACAGATGCTACTCTCCCAAACTCATTCTATGAGCCCAACATAACTCTGATACCAAAATCAGATCAAGACACAACCAAAAAAGAAAATTATAGGCCAATACCCTTGATGAACCTAGATGCTAAAATCCTCAACAAAATATTAGCAATCAGAATACAGCAACATATCAAAAAAATTATACACTATGATCAAGTGGGATTCATCCCAGTGATGCAAGGATGGTTCAACATACAAAAGTCAATAAATGTGATACATCACATCAACAAACTCAAGGACAGAGACCATATGATTATTTCAATAGATGCTGAAAAAGCATTTGACAAAATTCAACACTCCTTCATGATAAAGACTCTCAACAAATTATGTACAGGAAGAAAATATCTCAACACAATAAAAGCCAGTTATGACAAGCCCACTGCCAGTATCATTCTGAATGGGGAAAAATTGAAGGCCTTCCACTTAAGGACAGCATCAAGACAAGGATGTCCACTCTCACCACTTCTATTTAACATAGCACTAGAGGTACTTGCTAGAGCAATCAGACAACAGAAAGAAATAAAGGGAGTCCAGACTGAAAAGGATGAAGTCAAAATTTCTCTATTTGCAGATGACATGATACTGTATATAGAGAAACCTAAAAACTCTATCAAAAAACTCCTAGAGCTGGTTAATAACTTGAGTAATGTTGCAGGATACAAAACAAATGCCCCCAAATCAGTAGCATTTATATACTCAAATAATGAATTAACAGAAAGAGAAAAAAGAAAGTAAGCCCATTCACAATTGTCATGAAAAAAATAAGATACCTAGGGACCAATTTAACCAAGGAGGTGAAAGACCACTACAATGAGAACTACAAACCACTTCTGAAAGAAATTAAAGAAGATACAAAAAGATGGAAAGGCATTCCATGCTCTTGGATTGGAAGAATTAAAACATTGTGAAAATGTCTATACTACTCAAAGTGATCTACAGATTCAATGCAATCCCCATCAAAATACCAATGACATCCTTCACAGAAATAGAAAAAAGAATCTTATCTTTCATATGAAAAAAAAAAAAAAAGCCAGAGGCATAACTCTGCCTGACTTCAAATTATACTACAAGGCTGTTGTAACCAAAACAGCATGGTACTGGTATAAAAATAGACATTCAGAACAGTGGGGTAGAATTGAGAACCCAGAAATCACTCCTAAGGCTTATAGCCATCTCATATTAGACAAAGGCAACAAAAATCTACATTGGGGAAAAGATCACCTCTTCAACAAGTGGTGCTGGGAAAACTGGATATCCATATGCAGAAGAATGAAACTAGATATGCATCTCTCACCGTACACTAAAATCAATTCAAAATGGATTAAAGACTTAGTTATAAGACCCAAAACTGTAAAATTACTAAGGGAAAATATAAGTGAAACACTTCAGCAGTTAGGTCTGGGCACAGGCTTTATGAACATGAGCCCTAAAGCACAAGCAGCAAAAGAAAAAATAAACAAATGGGACTATATCAAACTGAAAAGTTTCTGCACAGCAAAAGAAACAATCAACAGAGTGAAAAGACAACCTACAGAGTGGGAGAAAAATTTTGCCAACTATGCATCTGACAAGGTACTAATATCCAGAATATACATAGAACTCTACCAGTTATACAGTAAAAAAATAAATGACCCAATTAAAAAATGGGCAGAGGAGCTGAATAGACATTTTTCAAAGGAAGACATACAAATGGCCAACAGATACATGAAAAACTGCTCAACATCACTAGTCATCAGGGAAATGCAAATAAAAACCACATTGAGATACCACCTCACTCCAGTTAGACTGGTTATAATCAAAAAGATGGTGAATAACAAATGCTGGCGAGGGTGTGGAGAAAAGGGAACACTAATGCACTGTTGGTGGGACTGTAAATTAGTACATCCATTATGGAAAACAGTATGGAGTTTTCTCAAACAACTACAGAAAGATCTTCCATATGGTCCAGCAATCCCTCTTCTGGGTATGTATCCAGAGGAATGGAAATCATCAGGTGGAAGAGATACCCGCACTCCAATGTTAATCGCAGTTCTACTTACAGTAGCCAATATATGGAACCAACCTAAAGGTCTATCAATAGATGATTGGATAAGGACACTGTGGTATGTATACACTATGGAATACTACTCTGACATAAAAAAGAATGAAATACTCCCATTTGCAACAACGTGGATGAACCTGGAGAAAGTTACATTGAGTGAAATAAGCAAATCACAGAGGGATAAATATCGCATGTGCTCACTCATATGCGGGAGCAAAGAGAGAAAGGAAGGATAGAAAGACCACAGTAGTGCTGTAGTCTTACACAAAAAGGGAATATTCCTAGGGCTACAAAGTGGAGTGGGTGAGAGAGGGGATAGGGAGGGAAGTTGGGGGATAATTGGGTGGTTACAAGGAGTACAAAAGTCATTATAGGTAATGGGTATGCCCCCAGTATGAATCTGGCCCTCATATCATGGGAAGGAGGGGTGATAATTAGCTTTGTATCTCATGAATATTCTTAATAAATAAATTTTTAAAAATAAAATGAATAAAAATAAGTTGACCTAAGATGTGTAAACACATGTATGTAATAAAGTAAACTTTTAACAGAAATACTTCCGTATCAAGTAACAGCGATCATTTCTTTGTCCCTGAATGAAGGTACGTTAACTAGAGTATGAATCATTAAAAAAAAAAAAAAAAAGGTTCTGAGTTTATTATTTTGTAGCCGTCTTTGCCTTAAAAATTAAGTCGGTGGAAAATGATTGTGTGATATATGCAGTCTTCTTTGATTCAACTTTATTTCTTCGTATTATGCATTTATATGAAGCTACCAAACGTGTATGACTCACACTCATGTCGGTGGATGGTTAGTTTATTCCACTTTTTGTTATTGTAGACAATATTGTTGAGAACATTCATGAATATATTTCTTTGCCTACTCTGCAATAAAATAAAATAAAATAAAATGATACACTCTGGTAGGTGACATTGCATGAGTGTCATTGCATTTGCTTGATAAAATTAAATTGTCTTACAAACAAACAAACAAACAAAGAATCACAGGGAGGAGCGAGACCAGAGACACGGCATGGAACACAGCTGTCCCAGCTGCAGCTGAACACTCACGTCAGGTGTCCCACTTGAGCCTTCTGCCAGGAAATTCACGGCTCCGCCCGGGCTCTTCTGGCCTGGGTGCCGAGATCTTCGGTTCTGAAACCAGATTTGAATTCTGGCCTCCGGGAGGCCTGTTTGTGTAGCCAGTTCTTCCCTGGTGGCAATTCCAGGAAACTGACTCTTCTCAAGGGCTCCAATGAGGATCGTGGTTTGGGCGCCGGTGATGGCCGTGCACTTTCGTCGGCCTTCCTTGGGGACGCGTTCCTGAGCGTGAGGACGAGGCCCTTCCTCAGTCTGCACTTGCTGTTCTCCTGAGGAGCCTCGGGACTTGAGTCGACTCTGCCTCAGCTGCCGTGTTCTCTGGTTTTGAAACCAAGTCTGGATTCTACATTCTGGAATGCCAATTGCTTCGGCCAGTTCTTCTCTGGCCCTATACCAGGGTAGGGGTTCTGCTCAAACGATGCTTGCAGAGCACCCTTTTGACTCGAGCTCAGAACAACCCTCCTGCGTCGGGCTTCTCTTGGCAGAGAGTCTCTCGGGCTGCTCGTCCCCTCCATAGCGAGAAGAGTCGCCTGGGTTCCACGGAGTCAGCCGGCCAACTGAGCAGCTCCCGGAAGGGCGGCGGGACTGGCCGGTCAGGGCCCAGCCGGGGGCCCGCCCAGTCCACACCTACTTTCAGAGCTCCGCCCCTCATTCAATATTCATAACCCCGACGTGCTCACCGGAAGCAAGCCGAGGGTCACTTTAAGGAGAGGTACAGAGGCCTCCAAATACTTCTGCGTCACACGCAATTCTTTTCCAAAGATCACTTGGACGGTGGGCGACCTCGCTGAGACATATCGAATCCTTTGGGTTCCCAGTACGTTCAAAGGACTCTCGTCTCTTCATGTTGATGGGTGGTGGCATTCTCCAAATCAAGGACAGCCCCTACCGCCATGAGTTCTTTACTCACTCTCCTCGGCTTCCCCTGGAACACTTTCACTTTGTCGGCAAGTCAATTGGCTGAAATTTGTGAAATGACCTGCGAGGAAACTGGATACTGGGGACTGCTTCCCCGGGTCGAACCAGCGATGTTACCGATCGGCATCGCATCCTGGACAGAGGGTGACCAGTCTCATGAAACCACAAAGTATGGCCGAGGCCAGTCACCTGACAAAAGCAGACAACAGGAAATGCGACCTCCGTCTGCAAGCTTTCGAGGAAAGGAAACCAGCCGCCCGCCCGTGGGCGTCCTCTCCTGCTTTTGCTTGCTACGTGAGGACATGCGTGAGGGACGCGTGCGCCCACGGACAAGTTGTGCCTCTTGACACGGAGGGCTTGGGGTCACGGCGGTGTGGGGATCAAGTGCGATGGAACAAGGGAGGTCAAATCCAAAGTCCCTTCCCTTGATGAACAAAGTTTCTTGCCTCAATATCGAAGAAGCAAACACAAGGCAGAAGGAAAGAAGACAGAAGAAAGAAAGGAGGAGGGAAGGAAAGAAGGAAAGACGAGACAACGAACGGAATGCTCCCAGGACTCTGCAATACCGTTTCCCGTTTCTTCAAGGAGGACCCGGGACGCGACCGTGTGCGCACGTGTGTGTCCCGACGCGTGACACAGACCTGCCGACAGACAGAGGAGGAGAGAGACGCTCACTGGCGCCTTCCTCGAGTCGGCATTCTGAAGACAAGGATCTGAAGAGTGAGAGAGACGGAGCAGTGCAGAGTGAGCACGGCTCTTCCTGGCACTTGCGATGTATACTGACGAACGCGAGAATCCCTCCGCGAAAGCACCCGAAGTCACCTGTGCGGATCTTGGCCGCAAGACGGTGTGTAGCTAGAAATCCCCAAATGGCACGTCAGTCCTCAGACGGCATGGACTAGAGCTGGGGACCTTGACGGGGTTTTCGCTCGTTCATGAGAACAGAAGACAATGCAGGTGGATAAAGACAGTAGGAAGGACGGGAAGTTGAGAGGTCTCAGTAAAGTGAACCAACGAAGTCACACTGAGCTTTGAAATCTACTTTTAATGGAAAAGTGGAAACTCCCCTAACGGTGGACGGTCCGTGATGTCGTTTTGGAACGTACCACTCGAAATGAAAGGGAAAGACTCAGATGAAGCAGGACATCCAGGAAGTTTCGAGGAGAGCGATACTTGATTCAGCAGGAGAACAGAAAGCTCTGGGGGTTAACGGGCACGTCAAGAGGTGAAAAATGCCAACGGTGTGGGACGACTGCCCTTCGTACGCTCTGGTCAATGATCGGGAGGACTGCTATCTAAACTTCCCTGTCATTTCCTCTCTGTTTCAATGTTCAAAGTAAAAATTTAAACCTACGTGCCCTTCCACCCCGTCCACGCCCCCCCCCCCAACACGCACACTCACACTCTCGGGAAGACAAGTCTTTTCTATGGAAACAAGCATGGGGAGTCAATTCTTACCAGGCGGCTTGAAAAGTAAACTCCCACGTTTCGTTTCCAACTCTCAGAGCTACGTCCAAGACACCTTCAGGTCATGCACAAACCAGAAGGGACCTACGGCAACTCCATCCAACCCCATCCGTGCCCCGTCTTCTCTGTTGCCTACCCACCCCCCTGCTTTCAGGCTTGACTTCTCCATTGGTGCTTGTTTCCTTAAAGTTAAGCTAGCTTCAAGCTGGGCAACCTCCAGTGAGTGTTTGAGACAGAGATATCCATCACTGTTTTCTCACCGTGGATGAATGCCCATTCCAATATTATTTCACACAGAATTTGCAAAACGAAACTCCTTTGAGCTGTATGAGAATTCTTAGTACAACTTCTTCCATTCACTGATTTAAGCTGTATTCTAAAGGGGGAAGCTTCTGGGTCTCTCTTTCGCAGAAGTTTGCAAGGAACATCTCTAACACGAGTTCCAACATTGCCTCCAAAGGCAAATACCAAAGAACTCCCAAACTTGAATTCCTGCAAGCCTGATGTGAGATGCACATTCTGGTGCTTGTTTCTGTAACATTAAGCTTGCTTCTAACCAGGCATCGTCCTGTGAGTTTTCATGAAAGTCATATAGATCAATGGCTTCTCAAGGTTTGAATGACTGTTCCAAAGGGATTTCCCTTTGAGGTTGAGAAACGAAAGTCCTTTGAGCTGTATGCGAGTTCTAACTACCAGTCATGCTGGATTCTAAAGGGGGCAGATTCTGGGACTCTCTTTCGCAGAAATTTCCAAGGAAACATCTCAGACTCTTCTTCCAATATTGCCTCTATAGGCCTATAACATAGAACTTTGCAACCTGAACTCCTCTAATCTAGATGTGAGATGCACATTGTGGTGCTTGTTTAACTTAAGTTAAACTTGCTTCTAAATGAGCATTCTCCTGTGATTGTTCATCAAAGAGATATTCAGCAATGTTTTCTCACCATGTTTGAATGCCCACTGCAAAGTCATTTCCCATAGAGGTTGTAAAACCAAACTCTTTTCAGCTGTACATGAGTTCCATTGACCCCTTCTTTAGTTCACTCAGTTAGGCTGGATTCTAAAGGGGGAAGCTTCTGTGACTGTCTTTCGCAGAAATTTTCAAGGTTCCACGATTGCCCCAAAAGGCCTATGCTATAGAACTCCCAAATTTTAATTACTGGAAGCATTATGTGAGATGCACAGTCTGGTGCTTGTTTCCTTAAAGTTAAGCTAGTTTCTTCCCCATATCTGCAAGCCCTATCTTCTGCTGAGTTGAAATCCCAGTTTGGTCTGGTCAATGGGAACCCTGCATCTATAACATCAGGGAGGAGGGTAGGTCAACCATCGTCTCCTGGCACATTCTTTCGAGCCTCCAGGAGGATCCGTTGTCTCTCCTCAGTGGCGAACAGGACCTGGAGAAGCTGCTGACAGTCATCCCAGGTGGGCTGATGAGTAAAGAGGAGTGATTCTACAAGGTTAGTGAGACTTTGGGGGTTTTCAGAGAAAGGGGGATTTTGAGTTTTCTAGTTGTAAAGATCAGAAGAGGAGAAAGGCCAGTACTGTAAGGGCTGGTTGCCCTCTTCATCAGGAGGAGGGCCATAAGCCTGCAGGGGGAAGATGTGGATTGCCTCTGGAGAGGCCACTCATTCACTGTGTGTCCCTTGAGCAGGCCCTCCCTTGGATTCATTTTCTGGTGGGTCCTCTTGTGGAGTGGACAGCCGGGCTGCCTGTGATTGCAAAGAAGGAGGATAGGGAGGGGGAGGAGAATCAGAAAGAAGCCAGTCCGGGTCAGTGGACGGCAGGACCTCCGGTTTCCTTTTTACTTCTCAGAGAGCAAATACAGCCATTGGACCTGTTAAGGGAACAAAGGGATGGACCCACGGAGGAAGATCTGTGACTAAATCTTCCCAGACAACGATATACGGTATCTGGTCTGGGTGACTTTCAGTACTTAAAATTTTCCTTTTTACTGCTGTAATCAATGGCAGAGAGAAGGAACCTTCAGCAGGCCAGCTGAGTTGGAAAGCTGGCTACTCCGAAGAACACAGTGTGGTCCATTTATTCCTTCTAACCTGCACAGACAAATTATTAGCTCTGTCCTTTACATCAGTCCAGTATTTTAGAGTCAGACTTAAAAGGGTTGAGACAGTCTGCCCCATGTTGCCCCAGAAAATCATCAGTCCCCACACACACACACAACCAGACAAACAAAAAACAAAACACTGATGTGCCCCTGCCACGGGCGCCACAACCAGATTATCAGAGAACTCGGGAGAGGTCTCTTTCCTAGAGATCTCCCATGGAGCTGAACTTGTTCATCTCCCACAGAGGAATCTGGAGCGTCCTCCAGGATTCCTGTGGCTGCGACGTGTCGGTACGTCTATCCGCCGTTATGACCACTACAGGCCAATGGCTCTGCCTTGGAGCCTCAGAAAATCTGAAACCAGATTACAGTGAACAACAAAGAAGACTCTAAGACAGACACAGCAGACAGACAGAGACAACTGCGGTACTTGCTGCTCGAGCAATCCTCCATTCTCTAGTCTCTGGTCCCGGAGAGAGCAAGCCTCATCCCAGACAAGCCCCCCAAAATGTAAGATCCATGCACCATGCACAAACCCCACACGTTGGGATGGCTTGCCTCACAAAGACCATGAGACAGAGTCCGATGCAATCAAGCAAGAGGAGTTTATTTACAGCATGCTGGGGTCACTCAGCATTCAAGACAAAAGCGACCCCAAATTTACAATACAAGCACTTTTTATACAGTTTTTCTGAACAGATCTTTGTCACAGGATGAGTTGTTGGTTATCTGTGGCACCTTTAGATTTACAGGTAGGCTTTAGCAGGTTGGCTGGCACCCCGGTAAGGAACAGCACATTTGTCAATCGTTTATCTTCCCTGGGGTCTGGCCGGGTGGTCTTTTGATAAGGAACTAGTTAGTTCCTGGAACCGGGTGGGGTCATTCCCTTCCTTGGAATGTTTAGTGTGCTCGGGCCCACCTGACCTTTATATGGCCTCTCAGGAGCTGCTTTACTTAAAATGTGTTTAGCAAGCATTTGTTACAAAACTGCGTACATTAAAAGTATATATTTTTACAATTCTACTACAGAACCACAACCCCAGGAAGCTAAATGTGAGATGAACATTATGCTGCTTATTTCTATAAAGGTAAACTTGCTTCTAAACAGGAAACCTTCTGTGAGTCCTTTTCTCCGAGGTGTTTAACAACGTTTTCTCACCATGTTTGAATGTCCATTCCAATCAGATGTACCTTAGAGGTTGCAGAATGAAACTCCTTTGAGCTGTATGCCAGTTCTAACTACCACTTCTGCAGTTCACTGCATTATTCTGGATTCTAAAGGGCAAGCACACTCTCCTTCACAGAGATTTTCAAGGAATCTTCTCAGACTATATCTTCAATATTGCCTTCATATTCCTCTACTATAGAACTTCCAAAGCTGAATTCCTGCAAGGTAGATGTGAGATGCACATTCTAGTGCTTGTTTCCGTAAAGTTACACTTGCTTCTAACCGGGCAACCTCCTGTGAGTGTTACTAAACTCTCCTGATCTACTCCTCTGGGATGCCTATTGGCTAACCTATGACCTCTCTTCCTACAAGGAAATATAAAACCTAAACAGCTCCTTTTTTATTGTGATCATGTCTGCCCTAAATATAAACTCGATAACGGATCCCGATGACTAGAAACTGTACCTTCAATCTGGCCACCCTAACAGACCTTGATAACTTCTGTGACAGAAGCGGCAAGGCAGGAGAGATTGCCTACATTCAGGCTTTCTTCTATCTTTGGTCTAATCCCTCCCTCTTTCAAACCTGTGCTATGTTCCAAATCCTCCTTGCCGACGCTCTGTCTCCCCCATCGGATGCCGACCCTCCCTCCGATCCCTCAGACCACTCTGCTCCCCAGCTTCTGCCATCTGCCTCCAGCCCCTCCCCAGATCCTTGGCCCTATCCCTTCGCCACACTGCACCTGCTCTCGGGATGCCTCCTCTGCCCATCCAGCCCCTCCTGACCCGCCAGGCCCCTTGTATCCCCTTCCTGAGGTTGCCGGTATGGAGGGCATTGTTCACGTCCATATTCCCTTTTCTCTTTGTGACCTTTCTCAGATTGAAAAGCATCTCATATCTTTCCAAACAGACCCTGATACTTATGTAAAGGAATTGAAATACCTCTCACAATCCTATGAACTCACCTGGCATGATATTTTTATGACGCTTACAACTACCTTTTCACCTGAGGTTTGAGAAGAGGTCTGGGTTGCAGCCCAACAACACGCAGATGAGTCATGTGCACAGAACAATAGATTGCCCACAGGTATTGAGGCCATCCCCTGTGTTGACCCCAATTTGAATTATCAGAGCAGACATGGGGACCATGACCTCCGAGATCAAATGGTCACCCATATACATTCTGCTCTACAAAAACTTACCCACAAATTGGTTAACTATGATAAATTGAGAGAAATTACCCAATGATCCACTGGAAACCCCAGCAAGTTCCTAATCCGTCTCTTGGGGGCATTACAAAAATACCCACATAGATCCCTCTTCCCCGGCTGGGATGGCTCACCTCCATTCTCATTTTATCACTCAGTCTGCCCCAGACATTCAGAAAAAACTAAAAAATCTTGAAGACAGCCCCAATTCTAGCCAGAGAGATGTCCTCAATCTGGCTTTCTAAGTTTTTAACAATAGGGAGGAGGAGGGAAAGAAGGAGCTACACAAGAGAGATCAGGCCCAATACCAGCTTCTGGCCGATGATATCCAGGGACCCTCCACCCAAAGGGCTCACAGATCAAAACTTCAAAATGTGCCACCCGGCAACTGTTTCAAGTGTGGCCAACCATGCCACTGAGCTCGAGCCTGTGCTAACCCTAGGCCCCCTCCCAGGCCTTGCCCACATTGCAAGCAGGAGGGTCATTGAGGGGTTGACTGCCCCGCTCGCCAGAGAGGGAATGGGCCAATCCCTGCCCCACCAGGAAGACCGTCCTTGCCTGAACTTCTTGGATTTGCCCAGGAGGAGGACTGACGTGGCCCAAGGTTTGAGGCCCCCATGGAGATCACCACACATGAGCCCAGGGTAACTCTCCTCATAGCAGGTAAGCCGATCTCTTTTATTATCAACACAGGGGCCACTTACTCCACTCTCCCCAAATTTTTAGGGCCCACCACTTTATCCTCTATATCCATGCTGGGTGTTACAGGATCCAAATACCACCCTTGAGTGACACCATCCCTCTCCTGCACCCTCCACCACACCCACTTTTCACATAAATTCCTGGTTATGCCCCAGAGCCCTGCCCCTTTATCAGGGCATGACATTCTCTCAAAGTTCAGGGCAACTCTAACCTTTTATGATCAAACACGTTCCTTGCTGTTGTTGGCCAAAGCCACCTCAGACCTGGACTCTACAGACTCCACATTTCCCTTTTCCTCTAACCTGGTCAACCCAATTGTATGGGATACATCTTCCCCCTCCATTGCCACTCATCACTCCCCCATCCATGTTCTTTTAAAAGACCCTTTTCTTTTTCCTAACATACCTCTGTACTCCATTGCTCTCAATCATCTCATAGGGTTAAATCCCATCATACATAAACTCCTTTCCTCCAACCTTTTGCAACCCACTCATTCACCATACAACACACCCATCCTCCCAGTGAAGAAGTCCAATGGCTCATACTGCTTGGTTCAGGACCTCCAAGCCATTAATGCAGCCATTTTACCCGTAACCCCAGTCGTTCCCAATCCCTACACCCTCCTATCCACCATTCCTACTATGACTCATTTCTTTTCAGTCCTTGACCTAAAAAATACTTTCTTTTCTATTCCCCTACACCCCTCCTGCCAAGACTTTTTCACCTTCACATAGACCACTCCTTACACACATCGATCCCAACAACTCACCTGGATGGTCCTGCCCCGAGGGTTTCGGGATAGCCCCTACTTCTTTGGCCAAACCTTAGCTCAAGACTTATCTGAACTTCTGCCCACCTCTAGCACTTTGCTACAATATGTAGATGACCTTCTCCTATGTAGCCCCTCATATGAGGACTCACAGGCCCACACAATTGCTCTGCTTAATTTCCTGGCCTCCAGGGGATATCTAGTGTCCCCCAGCAAGGCCCAAATTCCCCCCCTTCAGTCTCCTATTTGGGATTCCACCTTACTGCCAGCACCAGAGAGATAATGGTAGATTGCAAGAGTCTAATTTCTGAACTCTCTACCCCAATTACAAAGGAAGAAATCCTTTCTTTCTTGGGACTTGCAGGGTATCTTTGCCTATGGATTCCCAATTTTGGCATGCTAGCAAAGCCACTTTATGAGGCAGCCAAAGGGAATCTCACCATTACTTTAGATCCCACAAAGCCCATTCATTCTCCCTTCCAGCACACTAAAGGCTGCTCTCCTCACAGCTCCAGCTCTATCTCTCCCAAACCTGTCTTGTCCTTTTATTCTATACGTCACTGAGACCCAAGGATTTGTGGTTGGGGTTTTGGGACAAGAGGCAGGAGATATTTTCTCCCTGGTTGCATATCTCTCAAAACAACTAGCTGTCACAGCCCAGGGATGGGCCCCTTGCTTACAGGCCTTGGTGGTAGCCACCCTTCTAGCACAAGAAAGCTCTAAATTAACCTTCAGACAACAAACAGTTATTTGTTTCCCCCGCCATCTTCAAGACCTTGACAGTCATAAGGCAATGTCAATTCTCTCTCCCTCCCGTCTACAACTCATCCACCTTACTTTCATTGAAAATTCTCAGTTTTCTTTTAAATCTTGCCCTCCCTTGGACCCAGCCACTCTCATCCCAAGGCACTCTCAACCCATAGAACACAACTGTATGGAGGCCCTAGATTTTTTCCTCAATCCCTTTCCACACATCTCACCACACCCCGTTACAGAGCCCCAACACACATGGTTCATAGATGGGAGCGCCACCTCTGCACCAGCCCCCTGGGTGGGATATTCCATGGTAAGCTTAACACAAACCATCGAGGCTGCTCCCCTTCCTCCTAACACCACCTCCCAACAGGCAGAACTTGTTGTACTCACCCATGCTCTCACCCTGGCCAATGATAAGTGAGTCAATATATACACGGCTTCTAAATATGCCTACCACATCTTACATTCTTGCACAGCTATATGGAAGGAGAGAGGATTCATGACTGCCCAAGGAGGGCCCATAAAAAATGGACACCTCATCAGGATGCTTGTCGAGGCTGCTGAGCTTCCAAAGGAGGCCCACTCTACCTCGCTCACACAAGAGCCACTCCAAGATTGATCCCAACCTGCTATCATGAATTCGCCATCATGGGACATGATAAGTATATGCCACCCTGTGTCTCTAACCTTTATTGTACTACTTTTCCTAACACTGGCTATAGGATTGGCATCTGCCTCCCCAAGAGATTGCAGCAGCATAGAAAAAATTCTGCTGGCCCTCCTATACCTCCTGTCAGGGGGAAGTTTCTTAGCAATCTCGCTGAGTCAATATACCTTTTAATTAATTCTTTCTGCCCCAATCCCAGAAGAGATGATATTTTCCCTGGCAGTTATCCTTTCACTCTTACAGGCCCACTTCACATCATTTATTCAGGATCTAATCCGAGATGGATCCCAGCCTGCCTCCTTTGGCATGGATAACATCCTTGAGTGGGTGACTGAGCTAGCCTGGCAGGGCATCCTCTGTGATTACACTCCCTACAAATTTTCCCTCTACTCCTTTTTTCTATTATGTGTTCTCTCAGATCCCCCCACCCTCACAGTTTTTCTCTTGTTTTTGCAGCTCTTGCCATTAACACAGGTATCTGCTTCACCATGCACATGGTGCATTTCCCAGGTCAGAATCTTTGGGTCAGGATGGATGACCAGCATGCAGGCACTGGCTAGACTTAGGCACAGGACTGTCCAAACTAGTTTCACAGCTATTACCCATCTTCCAGCTCCTTGCTATGATAGGTCCACAGCCACATCATGTTCCCATGAGAAACGGAACTACTGGATGGTTCTTTCCAAGGGGGATTCTGATGAAGCCCACAGTGCCCTCCAAGAGGCAAATATGGGTGCTTCACTAAAACCACACACCTAAGTTATAGCGATGGGGGAGGGCTCCATAATGAAACGTGCCAAAAACAAATTAAAGAAGTCATTGAAATTCTTACGCCCACCCAACCAAGCCGATGTCATCTCTGGCTCCCTCAACCCTGACATTCATCTCAAATAGACCCCAAAGTTATACAGCTCCTCAGTGCCACCCACCATTTGCTTAATTATACATCCCCCTCATTATCAGGGGGGTGCTGGCTCTGCCTGTGATTGACCCTTCCCCAATACCAGGCTACACCCCTGTCTAACTTCAATCTGTCTAATTGGCCTACAGACAATCACACCTCAGTCCTCTGGGGAGTGGTGGCCACCCACATCACTTTAACTCAGCCAGCAGTGTATTGGCTAACACATCTTACTGGCAATATACAAGTGGGCAATCTCACAGTAAAAGATTGCAACCAGACCATACCAAGGGACAACACAAACATCACCTGTAGCTCCTGGAAGGGGGTCTACTTTGTTTGTGGGCCATTTCATACCAATGTCTTCCACAGAACTGGATGGGAACTTGTGCCTTAGCAAATTTAACACCCCTAATTAACATTGTCCCAGGAACCAAAATTTAGAGATCCCTCTGGTGGCTCATACTTGGGTGAAACAAGCTATTCAGGTTATTCCCCTGCTCCCTGGCTCAGCATAGTGGCAGGAGTGGGAACAGGAGTGGGGTCATAGCTACCTCAACAACTTACTATCATAAAGTAATACAAGAGCTAGTGATGGAATTGAACAGGTAGCCCAAACTATGACAGCCCTCCAAGGCCAATTAGATTCCCTAGCAGAAGTTGTCTTACAGAACAGGCAAGGACTAGACCTGTTAACAGCAGAGAAGTGAGGTCTCTGTCTGTTCTTAGGAGAAGAATGCTGCTTTTATACCAATAAATCTGGCATCATTAGAAATATGACCCAAGAACTCTGTGACCAAATGGCAAAAAGGAGACAGGCTGCCACTGATTCTTTGGAAGGGTGGAGCAAGCTATGGAAATGGACCCCCCAGCGGATGCCCCTACTGGGACCACTTACCATGCTGGAATTTCTCCTGCTGTTTGGCCCCTGTCTTTTCCGGTGTTTTTCCAATTTTTTGCAGGACTGTATGAAGGCTTTTGTTGGTGTGGTCCATGCCATGGCAGGATCCTAAAGGAGTCAGCTTGGGCTGCCCTCTCCAAGTTGGCAAGGCCGCTGGATGGAGAGCTGCTGACCAGGCCACAGCTACGAGCCCTTGCTACAACCATAATGGTTCCTGCCTCGGCTTTGTAGCTTTTGCCTTCTCTTTTGATATTTTGTCTAGCTTAGCACTTCTCTGAATTCCCAAAAGATTATAAAAATAACACAAATAATTATGCAGTCATTGAACTAAACATTCCCACAGAGGATCCGAGTAAATTGGACAATTCAAAATTATCCCCTTATTATAAATTGGCCACACCAACATTTGTTCCAAAAGCACTGCTCATGACTAAATATGAGCTGCAGCCTAATGTAAGTTGGCAAACATCATTTACTGGAGATTATATTAATGGCAAGAGAACCGTTGGTATTAATGAGAAATTATATGATTGGGACAAATTAAGGATATGGGAATGAAACTGTAGAATCCTCTTTACTTGGTGGTGTCCAGTTTTAAATAAATCATTAAGAATTAGATATTGGGATAAAAATATATGCTGTAAAATTATTAAACCTACAAAATTAGGTCTTAGAAAATAAGAGAGTGTAACTGGTTTTGTGAGGGATGGTGCTGTGCACAAGGACACTTTAACATTTAGATCAAGATTATAGGGCCACAGCGAATGCATAACCTCAAAATGTGCATGATAATGCTGCTCAAATATCCCCTGTTCTTTTTATATTTGGCGCCCATCCTGTTAACAGGGTGGATATTAACCACAGCTTACTAACAGAAAAAGGTCACAAGATAACTTCAAGACAATGAAGGGATGGTTTGAATCTGATAAACCTGATTCCAGGAAAAAGAAGCACGAGTTGATCACCTAAGACATGCTGACCTCTAAAAAAATGTCCTCCCTGCTTTTTGGACTATTGATTTAAGCTTGCTGATAGAATAAAAATAATACCCAAAACCCCCCTGCAGAGAAAAATCTAAATAAAAGGCATTGTCTCATGCTCTACTGGGCTCCAGCTGCAATACACTGACAGCCTGCAGAGAGAGACCGTGCATATTGATGCATTGAGGTCTCCATCTGTGTTTGTTATTTTCACCAACCCTCCCTCTCCCTTTTCGAGTACCCACAACTCGACTGGAGCTGGTCTCCGGCATTTTGCCAAGCAAAAGGTAACCAAACAGTTCATGGAACATAAATATCAACCACTCCCTTTAGAAGATCTCACCCTACAACAGGATGAAGGCATTTGTGTGTGGCCAGATTTTGCGTACTCACCCACTTTCAGCAGGAAGTAGATTCAGAAGAATAAGACCTTTCCCCCCTTTCCTCTTTTCTTATACTTAAAAGGCAGGAATGATAGATGTTGGACATAGGCCACACCATCTTGGCTGTGGTCACGTCACCTTGAACGTGACTAACGTCATCATGGATGTGACTGACACCATCATGGACATGGTTGCATCACCTTGGATGCAACTGACATCATCACAGATGAGACTGGCACCATCTTGGATGCAGTTGCATTATCTTGGACGTGACTGACATCATCACCGATGTGATCAACGCCTTGTTTAGCACAAAACGGCTGCCAGTCTTTTACCCAACCTCATGGTTTCCCAGGCAAAGAAACCTTCCACTCCCGCCTGGAAGTACCTGCCATCTTGACTACGTCACCCCTACCCACAACACCAGCATCAATTGTCAACCTGATCCCTCACACCAGCACACCCTCCCCCTCCCTGCCTGTGTTTTCCATGCCCACCAACCCATATAAGCATATGTACTCCTTCTAGCTGCCTGCCCCTGCCATTTTGAGTGCAACCTGGCAGGTTTTTCCTCCTTTAATAAAGCTTGAATGGTACCTGGTATTTCGGCTAGCTTTTTTTCCTAAAGAATCTGCCAGGCTGCACTCAAAATGGAGGGCAGCTGGGAGTGCACTCAAAAACGCAGGACAGCACCAGGAGTTGGGGGGATTATATAGGACACTAAGGGCCGGCTGATATAAACAAAGGGGGGGCATTGTGCTAATGTGGAAGCTATGAGACCAGGGTGGGGAATTGCGCCCTTGTGGCAGCAAAAGGCTTTCTGTTTTTCAGAAATGATTAGGTTTCTTACAAGGGAGGGTCTACTGACTATTTTGTGCTTATTGTTTGCAAAATGGGCCAGTCAGGTCCAAGATCCATCAATAGTGCTGATGTCTGAATAATGCAGACGGCCCAAGAGTGCTGATGCCAGAATCAGGCTCATGTCAGAATAGCTCTGATGTCAGCATAGTGAAAATGTCACAATAGTGCTGTCAGAATAGTGCTGACTCCAGAATAGTGAGGTTGTTAGTAGAGTGCTAATGTCAGAATACTGCTGGTGTCCATAAATTGTACATAGTAGGATAGTGCTGATGGCAGAACAGTTGTGATGTCAGAATAGTGCTGAATTCTGACTTGTGCGGATGTCACAGTAGTGCTGATGTCAGTACAATGGTGCTGTCTGGATAGTGCTGCTGTCAGAATAGTCATGCTTTTAGAAAAGCGCCGATGTGAAAATAGTGCTGAGGTGAGTAGATGTGTTATGTGAGTAGAGTGTTGATGTCAGCACTGTGTGATGTCAGAATGCTGCTTATGTGAGAATAGCGGTGACGTCAGATTGGGGCCCAGGTCTTTATAGTGGTGATGTAAGAAGAGTGATCATGTCAGAAGAGTGCTGATATCAGTAGAGTGCTGATGTCAGGATAACTCTGATGTCAGAATGCTGATGAGTTTAGAACAATCACATGGCGGTGTAGTGATGACATCAGAACACTGCGGATGAGAGGCTTGTGATGACTAACTATGTCAGTATGCTGGAGGCCTTAGGCGCTGCTGATCTCACGACACTGTTCATGTGAGTATCCTGCTGCTGTAAGGACGGGGTGCTGTCAGAAGAGTGCAGCTGTAAGAAAACTGCTGCTGTCAGAACAGCACGTAGGTTGAAATAGAGGCAATGTCAGAATAGTGGTGGTATCAGTATAGTGCTGATGTCACCACACTGCCCATGCCACTATACTGCTGCTTTCAGAATAGTCCTGCTGTCAGAATAGTATTGACAGCAGAATAGTGCTGATGTGAGACTAGGGTTGACATGAGAAGAGTGCTGATGTGAGACCAGTGCTTACCCGTATACTGCTGACATCAGTACAGCGCTGATGCCGGGTTACTACTGGTCACAACATTCTGAATCGCAGGATATTGCTGCTGTCAGAGAAATGCTGCCATCAGAATAGTGCTGAAGTCACAATAGCCCTAATGTCAGAATACTACAGGTGTGAGAATAGCAGTGATGTGAGAATATTGCTGAGGTCAGGATAGTGATGACCTCAGACTAGTTCTCACATCAGTGCACTGAAGAAGTCCTTGCTTCCATAAAGAAAAACTTGCTTCTAACAAGACAACATTCTGTGACTCTTTATGCAGAGATATTTAACAATGTTTTCTCACCGTGTTTGAACGCCCGTTCCATTGGCATTTCCCATAGAAGTTGCAAAACGAAACTCCTCTGTGGTGTATGTGACTTTAACTACAACTTCTTCAGTTAACTGAGTTATGCAGGACTCTAAAGGGGAAGCTTCTGGGAGTCTCTCTGCAAAGATTTTTAAAGAAACTTCTCACACTCTTGTTCCAATACTGCCTGCATAGCCCTATACCCTAGAACTTCCACACATGAATTTCTGCGAGCTAGATGTGAGATGAACTTTCTGGTGCTTTTTTCCATAAGTTAAACTTGCTTCTACTGGGCAATCTCTTTTGAGTGTTTGTCACAGTGATATTCAACTACATTTTCTCACAGTGGCTAAATGCCCATTCCAGGGGCATTGCCCATAGAGGTTGCAAGACAAAACTCCCTGGAGGTGTATGTGAGTTTAACTATCACTATTTCCATTCACTGAGTTATGCTGGATTAGAAAGGGGGAATGTTCTGGGACATTGTTTCACCGAGATATTCAAGGAAACCTCTCAAGGTGTAATTCCAATATTGCCTGCATCGCCCTTACCATATAATTTCCAAACTTGTACTCCTGCAAGCTAGACTTGAGATGCAAATTCTGGTGCTTGTTTCCTTAAAGTAAAACTTGCTTCTATCTGGGCAACCTCCTGTGAGTATTTGTAAGAGAGATATTCAACAAAGTTTTTGCAGCGTGTTTGAATGCCCGTTCTATTGGCATTACCCATAGTGGTTGCAATACGAAACTCTTTTGAAGTGTATGTGAGATTAACTACCCCTCTTCATTTCAGTGGGTTATGTTGGATTCTAAAAGGAGAAGCTTCTGGGACTCTTTTTCACAGAGATTTTTAAGACAGATTCTCAGAGACTAGTTCCAACATTACCGGCATAGCCCTATACCATAGAACTTCCAAACATAAATTCCTATGAGACAGATTTGAGATGCAAATTCAAGTGCTTAATTCCTTAAAGTTAAACTTGCGTCTATCTGGGCAACCTCCTTTGAGTGTTTGATACAGTGATATACAACACTGTTTTCTCACCATGTTTAAATGTCCATTCCAGTGGCATTTCCCATAGAGGTTGCAAGACGAAACTCCTTTCAGCTGTATGTGAATTCTAACTACCACTTATTCAGTTCAAGTTCTACAGTATAGGCCTAGGCAAGGCCACATTGGAACTAGAGTCTGAGAAGTTTCCTTGAAAAATCTGAGATAGAGACTCCCAGAGGCTTCCCCCTTTTGAATCCAGCATAACTCAGTGAACTGAAGTAGTGGTAGTTAAACTCGCATACACCTCAAGGAGTTTCATTTTGCAACCTATATGGACAATGCCACTGGAACGGGCATTTAGCCACGGTGAGAAAACATTGTTGTATATTACTGTGACAAACGCTCAAAAGAGATTGCCTGGTAGAAGCAAGTTTAACTTATGGAAAAAAGCTCCAGAATATTCATCTCACATCTAGCTTGCAGGAATTTATGTTTGGAACTTCTATGGTATAGGGCTATGCAGGCAATATTGGAACTAGAGTGTGAGAAGTTTCCTTTAAAAATCTTTGCAAAGGGACTCCCAGAAGCTTCCCCCTTTAGAATCCTGCATAACTCAGTGAACTGAAGAAGTGGCAGTTAGAACTCGCATGCAGCTCAAAGGAGTTTCGTTTTGCAACCTGTATGGGAAATGCCATTTATTTATTCTCTAGTGCCTATTTCTGCATTCCTCAGGATTCTAGCTCTCTTCAATTGAAAAGAATGTGTAAGAGGATGCCCTGCAGCTTACAGAAGTGGACGATAGGATTCAGAATAATCAGAAACCAGAGCTCTCAAAGCCTGTTGATGTCATGGCCATTGAATCATCAGCTCCAGCCAACCTGTCCTTAAGGACTGCTGCCCAAGACTCAAATTATCTAAAAGGAGATGCAGAAATGTGCTTTTCACACCTGCCGAACCCAGGCAGTATTTGTGGATTTCAAGGCTGCTTAACCAAACAGGATGGAATACAATTTTAGATTAGGCTGAGTATATGATATTGCTGTGCTTACCAAGAAGGGTGGTTTTGTCTGCAGCATGCGCAGCTGGCTGGAGATCTAACAGCTCACCATGGTGGCCGGTAGATACCTGGGCTGAGAGCTGGCCCACAGCAAATGGCATGCAACGGCTGTGGATTCCTCACTGTAATGGAAATGAGGGAAATCAAAGATCAGGGGAGGCAGGAATGCTGGGTTGGACTGACCTTGTTTGTTCTGCCCATGCTATCCCCAGAGCATTTCCCTTCTGGGCCACAGGGAAGAGACTGGAGAGGGAAACACCAGAATATTTTAAATGATCTGCTCTGGCCGGTCTCACTGGACTGGAATGCCTGTGGGTGGGGCAGCCATTAAATGGGCTTCAGGGTCTCAGTGAAGAGAAGAGGACCCTGGGGTGGCAGCAATGGCAACCACAGGTGAGGAGGTGGGGCAAGCTAATAGTGAAACGTGCACATCTCTCGTCCTGTGCCCTAACCAGACCTCAGGGACCCAGGCTGCAGGACATCACACTGGCTTCCTACATGGACAGTATCATGGTTGGACACTGAGAGCAGGAAATAGCAGGTTTTGGCATGCTTTAGACAGACACTCGCGGGATAAAGGAGAGAAGATAAATACGGCAAAAATAGAGGTGGCTGCCAGCTCATAGTGTCTGATGGTAAAGAAACTGGGGGCCTGTTAGATTATCTCCTCCAAGGAAAAGCAAGAGTCTGCACCTCATTCCTTCCCCAACCCCCCATCCCCCACCATTAACAACAAAATCCAATACTTAGAGTATGTCTTCAGATTTTGGAGGCAATTATCTACAATATTTGAGTGTCATGAATTAAATCACTTTCTGGGTGACTACTGTAGATTGGATGCCCCTGCCCCAGTCTCACTGAGGCTTAATCCCCACTGTTAAGAGGATGGGAAATCCTATTATGGTAATCAAAAGGTGGGGCCTTGAAGAAGTGATTAGATTCTAGTACCATGCCATAGTGAATGGATTAATAATGGCAGAGACTTTAAAAAGAGAGCATGTGAGAGGTCAGGCTCTCTCTGCTCTGCCATTTTCTACCATGTGAGACCCCTGCATTGCTGTAAAGCCACCACCAAAGAAGACCCTCACCAGATGTGTTCCCTGGACTTTGGACTTCCGAGCCTCCAAAACTGTAAGCAATAAATTTTGTTTTCTTTACAAATTACCCAGTTTCAAGTATTTTGTTATAAGGAACAGAAATGGATTAATATAGTGACTAAAAAAATTCTCCTTGTCTGAGCTGTGCTGCAAATTCTGCTATTCAACCCTTTCGATGTAAGGTGGAACTACCCTGTTCCTCAAAATTTAAGTTGGCTATAAAACAGCTTATTTTCAAAGCCCTACTTCAGATATCTGTGACAGTTCAAGGCTTGTGTTCTGCAAGGTCTCCTTTAGATCTGGGGTACTTCCTTTATGACGGTGATGTGGTTACAACACTGAAATGTGCACTTAATGCAATAAGTGGGGACTGAAATTTAGATCACTGCTGTGGTCCTCTTACTGTCAGTAAGGCAATGGTGGTACTGACTAACTTGTTTCCCCACCAGCACCTCGGTATCCTGAGGTTAGAAATGTAGTGACTTCAGTAGTAACCCGGCATCAGCGCTACACGGACGGCAGCACTGTACTGATAAGCACTGTTCTCACACCAGCACTCATCTCATGTCAACCCTCTTCTCACATTAGCTCTATTTTGTTATCAGTTCTATTCTCACATCAGCACTGTTCTCACTTCAGCCGTCTTCAGAGATTGGCACACTCCTGACATCAGCACTATTCCAGAAGCAGTGCTGCGCAGACCTCATCAGTTTACTGATGTGAGAGCTATTCACACGCCATCATTATTTTGACATGAGCAATATTCTCACATGATCACTCTTCTTACCTCTGTAGCATTCTGATCAGGACTGTTGTGACTTCGGCACTATTCTGATGGCAGCACTACTCTGACAGCAGCAGGATCCTCAGATTCAAAATGCTGTGAATTCAGTAGTCATCTGTCACCAGCACTTTACTGACGTCAGCACTATACTGACAACCAGTAGTCTCACGTCAGCACTCTTCTCATATGAACCCTACTCTCACATCAGCACCGTTCTGTTTTCAGTGCTATTCTCACATCAGCACGATAATCACACGGCGCTGTCCTGAGATCGGCACGCTTCTGACGTCTGCACTATTCTGAAAGCAGCGCTCCTCAGACCTCATCAGTACACTGATGTGACAAGAATTCTGAGGTCATCACTATTCTGACGTCAGCAATATTCTCACATCATCAGTCTTCTTACTTCTGCAGTATTCTGACATCAGGACTATTGTGACTTTAACACTATTCTGATGGCAGCCCTACTCTGACAGTAGCAGTATCCTGAGATCAAAAAAGTCGTGACTTCAGTAGTAATACAGCATTGCCACTATACTGACATCAGCACTACACTCATAAGCACTAGTCACACATCAGCACTCATCTCATATCAACCCTATTCCCACTTCAGCACTATTCACTTATCAGTACTATTCTCACATCAGCACTCCTGCCACTAAATTCCCCCTTCACTGTCTTGTCCCAGTGCCCTTTTGCCTGCTTAGTCCTATGGCATTCCTGGCCTGACGTGTCCACCACTAAGAGAACCCCTGGACTGCTTTGGGGTTCTAGGCCAGGCCAGGGTGTCTCTAAGATGCAGGATATCCCTGAGGCATTCCCAGCCAGTGGGACTCTTCTCTATGCCTGCCCATGCCCACTGTTAGTGTGGCAGCAGGCCTGGAAAGGGCAGTCCTTAGAGACACTCCAAGAAGAACCTGGGGCACCCTTAGTGGTAGGGTAGGAAAGGCCAGGCAACGGAGGCCCTAAGGAGGATCCTTCCTTCTTGCTTTCTTTCATGGGAAGAAGGAAGGATGGAAGGAAATAAAGAAAAGAAAAGAAAGGGAAGCCCTCTATAGCCCCACTGGATTGCCTCATCTATCTCTAGTAGACGTCCTTAGTTGGCCAGGTCCGCCCTGATATGAAGGTCACCCCTGGCCTGGATATCCCTTGGAACCAAAGAAAGGAAGAAAGAAAGAAAAAACGAGGAAAGAAAGAAAGAAAGAGAGAGAGAGAGAAGGATAGAAAGTAAAGAAAGGAAGAAAACAAGAATTACCCTAAGGTCCACATGGCCTGCCCTGCCTAAAAGGGTGCCACTGGACTGCTGTCCACTCAGGCTCCCAGGAAAGAAACAAGAAAGGAAGGAAGGAAGAAGACAGAAATGAAGGAAGAAAGTAAGGAGGGAAGGAAGAAAGGAGAAAGAAAGAAAGAAAATGAAAAAAGAGAGAAAAGAAAGAAGAAAGACACAATGAAAGAAAAAGAAAGGAGAGAGAAAAGAAAGAAAGAGCCCACAGTAGGGCCCCCTTGGCTTCCCCTGGACTGCCTCTAAGAGACCCCAGGCATGTCCTGGCCTCCCTTGACACTAAGAGCATCTGTAGCCTTGAGGCCCCTTGACCCCATGAAAGAGAGAAAGAAAGAATGAAAGAAACAAAAAGAAAAGAGACAGAAAAGGAAGGAAGGAAGGATAAAAATTAAAAGAAAGAAAGAGAAAGAAAGAATGAAAGAACCCACAGTAGGGCCCCCTTGGCCTCCCCTGAACAGCCTCTAAGTAACCCCTGGCCTGGCCTGCCCTGTCCTGACAGTTAGGGTGACCATAGCCTTGAGTACCCTCAGACCCCAAGAACAAAGATAGAAAGAAAGAAAAGAAAACGTAGAATTACCATTGGGAGTCCCTGGCCTTCCCTGCCAGTGAGTGTATCCCTGGCCTGCCCATGCCTAGGGTGTGAAACAATGAAAGAATGAAGGATAGAAAGAGGAAGGGTGGAAGGAATGAATAAAGAAAAGGAAGGGAAGAATGGTAAGGAAGGAATGGGTTGGAAGGAAGGGAATGGAAGTGAAGGAAGGAAGGAAGAAAGGAGGGATGGAAGAAAGAAGAGAAAAAGGAAGGTAAGAAATTGAAGAATGGAAAGGAACAGAAGGAAGGGAAAGAAAGGAAGGAGGGAAGGAGGGAAGGAAGAAAGAAAGAAAGAGGCCACCGTAGGGCCCTCTTGGCCTCCCCTAGATTGCCTCTAAGAGAACCCTGGGCAGGCCGGCCCTGCCCTGCCACAAAGGGTGCCCCTGGTCTTTCCTGGCCTGCCACTAATGGCTTCCAGTTCAGGCCTTCTTCTAAGGGCACCCCTGGCCTAGCCTACTTGGTGCTAAGGGCATCCATGGCCAGAACTACTATTCAGGAAACCCTGGTGCTAAGGGCCCACTTCTGCTAAGCGTCTGCCAGGCTGGCCTGAAGTGATTCCTTGGCCCAGTCTGGACTCCCCAGGGCTACCTGGCCTGGAAGGCTTGCCATAAGTGCTACCTTGGCCTAGCCTGACACAAGCAGGCCCCCTGGTTGGCCTGCCCCCAGGGCTTCCCTGGCCTGACCTGGCACTATAGGCACCCCTGGTCTTGCCTGTCTCTATGGACACTCTAGACTGGCCTGACCTTCTCCTAGGGTGCCTGTGGCCTAGCCTGGCTTGCCACTAGGACTCCACTAGTCAGTCGAGCCTACCCCAAGTACATGCTTTCCTGGCCTGGCCTGCTCCTATGGCACCCCTGGCCCTGACTGGCCTGCTCCTGGGGCTCTGCTAGCATGGATTTTCCTATCCCTAGGACAGTGCTGGCTGGACCCAGCCTGGCACTACAGGCCATCTCTGTCTGGAGCTGGTCTGCTGAACAGGGCACCCTGCATGGGTTTGCCTGCTACTAAGGGCCCCCATGGCCTCACCTGCCCCTAGGGACCCCATGCCATGGCCTGCCACTAAGGGCTGCACTGCACAGCTACCACAAAGGGCTGGCCAAGCCCGTCCTATCCAAGGAAACTACTTCTTGTCCTGCCACAGGGCACCATTTCCTCGTCTGCCCATTGAAAAATGTTTTCTCATGGGTTTGAATGACTGTTCCTAAGTGATTTCCTTTAGGGGTCATGAAACAAAACTCCTTTGAGCTCCATGCGAGTTCTAACTACCAGTTATTCAGTTCACTGAGTTATGCTGGATTCTAAAGGGGGAAGCTTATGGGACTTTCTTTCACAGAAGTTTTCAAGGAAACATCTCTGACTCTAATATTGCCTCCAAAGGCCAATACCGTAGAACTCCCAAACTTCAATTCCTGCAAGCCTGATGTGATGTGCACATTCTGCTGCTTGTTTCCTTAAAGTTAAGCTTGCTTCTAACTGGGCAAACTCCTGTGAGTTTTCATCACAGAGATATAGAACTATGGTTTCGAATGACTATTCCAAAGGGATTCCCCTTAGAGGTTGAAAACAAAACTCCTTTGAGCTCTAGGCAAGTTCTAACTACCACTTCTTCAGTTCACTGAATTTTGCTGGATTCTAAAGGGGGAAGCTTCTCAAACTGTCTTTCACACGGATTTGAAGAAAACATCTCAGACTTTACTTCCAAAATTGCCTCCAAAGGACTATACCATAGAACTTCCCAACCTGAATTGCTGCAAGCTAGACATGAGATTGACATGCTGGTGCTTGCTTCCTTAAAGTTAAACTTGCTTTTAATTGGGCAACTTCCAGTGAGTGTTGGTCACAGAGATATCCACCAATGTTTACTCACCATGTGTAAATGCCCATTCCAATCTCATTTCACATAGAGGTTGCACAAATGAAACTCCTCCTGCTGGACTCTGGCTGTCTCCTCCTAGTGCCCTTAACCCCTTGGTCAGTTTGCCCCACAGCAACCACCTGCAACCACTAATGTTTTACTTAGGCCTGTGACAGCTCACCTCCCTGAGAGTTGATACCAGAGCACCCCACAGGCCAGCCCCATCTTCTTTATCTCTGAGGATGGAGCATTCAGTATCCAGGTGCATGTGGGCATTAGTCTCGTGTGGACCACATTCAGATGACACTGTATCTCATCTGGAGTCTGTATCTTTCCCTCCCCAGGCTGAATCTCTGAACTGCCCCAGGAGGACCCCAGAATGGAGGAAATGCAGGGTCTGGCAGCAAAGTGGGCAGATCACATCCAACAGTGCACATGACAGGGCTGACTACAGGAAGCTGAGCACAGGAAAGACCAGCTGAGGTGGAGCAGGGAAAGTTCTGCACCCTGCAGCCTGTGTGTGATCTCCACACAGCAGCTGGTCACTGAAAACACACTGAGAAAAAAACTGAAATACAAATGGGATGGCTCCCAGAAACTGGCTTGCTGGTGGCATTCTCTGCAGGCTCACTGCCCACTGGCCCAGGCCCACCATGTTCCCCTGCACCCTGCACCTGCTGGTCTGTGATAGGTGAGCATCACCACCTCTGTGCACATGGTTTCTTGCTTTATTCCCATGAGGACTGTCTCCTTGGCAGAAACACCCAGTTGGGGATCCTAGGTCTGTGCTGACTGTTCCCTATGTGCCAAATCAGTAAGAGGGACTAGAAAACTCAAGACTACACTATCATGAACATTGTGTTCTGCATCTTACTGTGTCAAGGCTATTTTCCCATTAAAACTTGTAAAAGCAAATATTGAGATTTCTGTCTTTTATATAATTTGTTCCCAGGAAGACCCAGATTGGCCTCTTGTCTGCCCAGCAAGCAGTAGGTGCTGCCCTGCAGGGACTCTGGGGGTGCCTGTGTCCCCTCACCCCACATGACCGGTGGCTTCTGTGTCCACCCTCACAATGAAGGGGGATCTTCTACTGCTGGGATCAGATAGGAAGAGATAAAGAACAAAGACTAGACGGTCAGAGAAAAGCCACTCAGAGTTTAGGAAAGACCTTCCATCTGGGCCGTGCCTTTATAGGCCCAGAAGTTGTGTGCTTTGTCCACTTGTAGTATCTGTCATGGGTCTTTTTTTTTTTTTTTCATGACCGGTAAGGGGATCGCAACCCTTGGCTTGGTGTCCCCCGCACCACGCTCAGCCAGTGAGCGCA
Organism: Cynocephalus volans; assembly: GCF_027409185.1. NCBI lineage: Eukaryota > Metazoa > Chordata > Mammalia > Dermoptera > Cynocephalidae > Cynocephalus > Cynocephalus volans. The sequence goes on from NC_084461.1 coordinate 233,881,850, forward strand.
CCGGCCATCCCTATATAGGATCCGTGGTAAAATACACATAATGAAACTCACCACCTAAAACGTGTTTTTGTATAGAGTTCAGTGGCATTAAGCACATTCACATTGTTGCGCATCCATCAGCACCATCCATCTCCAAAGCTCTTCATTTTTCAAAACTTAAACTCTGCACCCATTAAACAATAACTCCTCACAAGTCAGCAGCCATCATTCTACTTTCTATGAATCTGACTACTCTGTACATCACACTGGAGGAATCAAATAGTATTTGTCCTTCTGTGACTGGGTTATTTCACTTAGCAGAGTGTCCTCAAGGTTCATCCATGTTGCAACATGTATCAGATTTTTTTTTCTTTTTAAAGGCTGAATAGTATTCCATTGTATGAACATACATTTTATGTATTCACTCATCCATTGATGGACATTTGGGTTGCTTCCACTTTGGGGCCTTTTTGTGGCCTCATTTTTCGAACCCCAATTTATTGACTCATCTTCTTTCATAGGTACCTGTTTTAAGAATGAACAAGACCCAGAAAACCTTCCTGGGAAACTTAGACACAGTCAATACTTAGGTTTGGAGCATCTGCAGTCCTTCTGCCCTTCTCAATTCTACCCCTCAGCACTTACCATTAAGAATATATACCCCAAGAACAGTACAAAATACTGCCTTTTAAAGATAACTAGTGTTTCCAAATGCACGCCTCTTAACTTTGGGTAGAATCATGAAATAACGCTTTAGTGCAATTACTGCCCATAAGAGTCATAAAAATTCTGAAACCACTTAAAACTACTTATGAATGAAGTATTCTATGATCTATCATATCACAAATTGGACCCACCAATAACAGATGGTCTAGGGCAGTATTTGTGATTTCACCTGTAACTATTTACTGTGAGTGGCAGTTCCTCCTACCCCCAGCCTGCCCTGTACTTTGCATAGGTACAAACTGAGCTGTGTCTTGATGGCCTCAACACTGGGCTTCCTACAGGCTCCACTGACGTCCCAAGCACTTGTCTACTTTCACAGTTTTGCTCACTGCAACTTCCAACTTCCCCAGGCCCTAAAAGGACACCCTGAGGGCCCATGAATGGCTCCACCAATACTATGGATGCCACTTTACTCTGAGCCTACATATGTTTCCAGAGTTTCAAATTTTTTATACATATTTTTTACTCTAATAAGTGAATAGATGATATTTATCACTAGATATAGGCACAGGTAGGGAAAAGAAATATGAGGGTACTTCAAAGAATTTGTGTAAAAATAGAGCTGAAAGACAGTATGAGTCCTTCCTTGAACCTTTTGAAGTGTCCTCATGTGAGCATAGAAACCATCTCATGAGAAGGTCTCTAAATTCCATTGATGATAAAGCTTCATAACTGCAGAAAGAGTTGCACATTTTCAACAGAAAGATGACAAAACTGTGTTCTGTTGATATCCAACATTCCCAGCAACAGCATTTCTCTGCCTGTGACCTGCATTCAAACGGCCTCTTCTAATGAATAGCTTTATGGTTTTGCCAATCACCTCCTGCTCAGTTTCACCCACTGCCATGTTGCAGGGACAGGGAAAAGACATCAGGTAAAGCAGTGCTTCTCAAACCTTAACACAGATCACTGGGCCTCACCCCAGACTTTGTGACTCAGTAGATAATGCGTAAAACTAGAGAATTTTCATTTTTAACAAGTTCCCAGGTGATGGTGATGCTGATAGCATGGGAACCATATATTTGAGATTCACTGAAAGAAAGCATATCTATTAACACCAAAATTTCCATAATTTTCCTCCCTTTTGTCTTAACTGACAGCTTAAGAGAAGGAGTAATCCAGAATACAGGTAGTCTCATTTTATTTAATTCTCACAACACTGTACAACACAATTATTACATTATTCTATGTATGAAGATGTTAAACCTAAGAAATTAAATGACTTTTCCAGTGTTATGCAATGAGGAAATAGTGGACAAATACATGCTTGTCCAACGGCAAGATCATCCTCTGATGTATCTTGCTGCTTCTAACAATGTTCAGTCAGTGCAATTATATCAGCCCAGTGTTTTAATCTATACTACTTTCTATGTGGTGATTGGTCTTCTACCTTGTCTTAGTTTATCTTTATATTATTATTATAAGGTCTTTCAAATTATCTTTAGAAATAGGTGAGGTACACATTTGAACAAAACAGAAAAATGCTTTAGATAATTACTCAACAATGATGCTGTGTTGTAAACAGACTGTATTTCTCAAACCAAAAAGTGAGATATGTAACTAATCAATATGACCAAAACTATGGGTAAATGGGTCAGATAAAAGATATGGTCTCCAAATTTTCCATTTAGTGAGGTATGCATGATCCATGTAATATGGTATCATTTCACAAGCATGCTTTTGAGTAAATGTCAGAAAAATGCAAAAAGATAACTTCCCTTCGATGTTATTTTATTTCAAAGAACAAAGTAGTTAACTTATAAAATGAGTGAAAAAATTTGGACCACTTCCTGATGTCATGCTTTACTGTATAATTTTAAAATAATGTTCAACCTATAAACAGTAAGAAAATGTTTCAAGCACTGTATGTGTGGTGGCTGCTTTGCGACTAACTTGATCACCTAAAATACAGACAGGTTTAGTCCAAGCTTAACAATTTAACGGGGTTCAGTCCATGTGATCGGGATTATCACCCTTATAAAAGGGATCAAAGAGTGCTCCATCACCCCTTCCACCATGTGAGGAAACAGCCAGAAGGCACAGCCCTTTGTAAATTAGGAAGCAGGCCCTTACCAGACACCACATCTGCCAGTGCCTTGAGTTTGGGATTCTCCAACACCAGAACTTTGACTAATAAATTTGTTGCCAGAAGTTCCCAATGCTGCCACCTCAACTTTATTCCAATACTGAGAAGACATCCAAAGTGTGAATGGAAAGAAAAATAGAAAACTAGAACCACACCATCTCTCCGTTTCCCACTTCCAAAGGTGTGTCCAGCATGCAGCTCCCCATACCCACCCCAGGGACTTGGAGACACTGTGTGGAACCTGTTGGTGTAGGTGGGTGACCTCAATTGTGACTGCCATATGAGGTCCTTCAGGGAGTAATTTCCCAGAATATCTCTGAGACAGACATTGGGACAAGTGAGCTCTGTGGCATTATCAATCCCATAGGCTGCCTAAGGTATGTGCACTTGAGGAAAGGGGAAAATGAGTGACTGACAGTTCCCATTCGTGCACCACAGGTCATTTGCTTTTCCAGAGAAAACCTATTCCTTCTGCTTCACGTGTGGGAAAGACAGAATTTATTATTTTTTCTGTGCTCTCCAATAGTCTGCTTCTCTTATCTCTTTGCATTTCTGCCAGAAAAAGAAAATAACTTATCCCCATAGATATGTAATGTGGACATAGAGCCCTACTTCTCAACCAGAGGCTATTTCCCCCCAGAGAATATTTGGCAATAGTTGGAGATATTTTTCAGATCACAATGGGAGGTATGCGACTGGCATCTAGTGAACAGAGGTCAGGGGTGCTGTCTCTATCCTACATCCTACAGTGCACAGGACAGTCCCTTACAACACAGAACTCTGTTACCTAAATGTGCACAATTCTGAGGTTAAGAAATCCTGAGACAGAAAAAAAAAAAAACAGAAATAGTCCTTAAAAAAATTCTTACAGTCATAATGCAAGGAGAAGCCACATGTCACCATGAATAGGTGAAATCTCTTCCAAAGACGCAGAAACCCAGGAAGAGTTTTTCTAGAGGTCCCTGAGTGCCACCTGCTCTTAGTGAAATGGAAGCCTCTCAAGAGATATATCTATTCAGAACCTGTAAACATAACCTTATTTGGAGAAAGTCTTTGCAAATGTAATTAATGACCGCAAAATGAGACATCCTTGATTATGCTGGTGAATCTTAAATCCAACAAGTGTCTCTAACAGAAAGCCTGGGGATATTTGAGGCACAAACTGAAAATTATTAATTTTCAAAACTAAATCAATCCTTTTCATCAGAGCCTATCATTGTTTATAAAAAATGAATAACAGAAAACTTCTCAGCTCTTATCAGTCAAAGATCAGTAAGAAAATAAAAGCACAATCTAAGTATTGGCACCAATTCACTTGATGAATAACAGAGTGCTTTTATGTTTTAATTTTTCTAACACCTTGATGCACTCGTGAATAATCATTACATATTGTACCTGTTTTATAGGGTGGAAAAGTTGTGTGTTTTTTAAATATTTCATTTCTCCAAAATAGAAAACTGGCAACATACTATAAAATCAAAAATGTAAAGGAATTGTTCCTTTCTTCTCCTTTGATTAGGTTTCTTTTATCTTTCTCATTTGCATTTGTTTTTTAATAGTGGGTTTTCTTTTTCAGATTCCAGATGCAGGAATCCTTTGAGAATATCTTGCAGGGCTGGTCATGTGGTGATGAACTCCTACAATTTTTGTTTGTCTGGGAAATACACTATTTATCCTTCATTTCTGAAAAATAGCCTTGCTGGGTGTAGTATTCTTGGCTGGCAGTTTTTTTGTTTTTTTTCCTTTAGTATTTTGAATTATGTCATCCCACTTTCTTCTCACCTGTAGAGTTTCCATTGAGAAGTCTGCTGTAGCTGATGGAGGCTCCTTTGTAAGTGACTTGATGCTTTACTCTTGCAGATTTCAGGATTCTTTTTCAACCTTGCTAGTTTAACTATAATGTGTCTCATAGAGGATATTTTTGGATTGAATTTGTTTGGAGATCTTTGAGCTTCTCCTGGATCTAAAGGTCTGTGTCTCTCTCTATACCTGGGAAGTTTTCCATTATTATTTCATTGAAATGATTTTCACTGCTTTTACTTTTCTCTTCTCCTTCAGGAACACCCATTCCTGGATGTTTATGTGCTTAAGGTTCTCTGTTAGCTCTCCTAGACATTTTTCACTTTTAAAAAATTCTGGTGTCCTTTTTCGTTGTTGTTTGCCTGGATTATTTCATAAAGACCATCTACTAGTTTGGAAATTCTTTCTTCTGTTTATTCTAATCTGCTGCATAAGCTTCCAGTTGTGTTTTATGTTTCATTGAATGCATCTTTCAGTTCCAGAAGGTCTGCTATATTCTTTTTTAAGGTATTCATCTCTTTGTAAATTTCCTCTTTCATATCCAAGACATTTTTTCTCATTTAATTATGTTGTCATACAGAGAGTTCTCTTATCTAATTGAATTTCCTTAAGTTATTTGAAATTACTTTTCAGTCATTTCAAGTGTTTCTTTTTTTGTAGGGTCTCATACTTGAGAGTTACTGATTTCCTTTGGCAGTTTCTGATTTTTTCATATTATAGTACCTCTACACTGATTTTTGGTCTTCTAGTAGATCAGTTGCTATTTCTATTTCTCTGGGGCGTACTTGGAGGAAAACTTCCTCCTATTTTTCCAGGCTCCTCCAGTGACTCTTCTTGTGTCAATTAAGTCAAAATATGTGGTGGGCCAACTGTATGGTGTTTGTGGGTGTTACTAAGGCAGCGAGCCATTCTTGTAACAGTCGTAGCTGTGGTGGTGGTGGTGGTGGACCACTTCCATGGTAGCTGTGCAAGGCCTCATAGCAGTGATGTGTGGTCTTGCTTTCTGCATGGGTGAAGCAGGAGGCTGTATGGTGGATGGCCATGTCTCCTTCCTCCCTGACCGGGGCCTCTCCCATCAGCAGTGGTGCAGTATGGGGTCTTGCTTACAGTGTGAGCAGGTTGGAGGGCTGGATGGGTGATGGGCTGGGTCTCGTGCTGCCTGCCTGGAGCCTTCCCCATTGGTGCTGGTGCAGCACATGGTCTTGCCTTCTGTGTGGGTGGGGTGGGGACTATCATTTTTTAGAATGAGACATTCAAAATTTAGTGATTTTAGAGAGAGGTTTTCAAGATGGCGGTGGCTGCGGCAGCTGGCGCTGAGTAGCTGAGGTGGAAAAGGTGGCCACTGGGCCTCAGGCAGCCGGGAAACTTGTGGACCTTCCTCTCGCCATCTCTTAAGGGAGAACCGCTGCTGCTGGCTGGTCGTGGGGGGTGACCGCCACTTTGCCCCCGGCAGGAGAGGCTGCCTCACTTACAGGCAACAGCTTTGAAGAGTGGAGCAGGAAAAGAACTGTTTCTCAGCTGCAAAAGCGAGTCTCGAAACAGGGAACACGGTGCCAGGGCTGCTGTGGATGCAGACAGGATCCCAGAGGCAGGGGCCACGCTGAAGGCGGCCAGCTGCCCTATTCAGGATTCGAGGTTTCAGGCCGGCATTAAAGAAGATTCCTGGGAGTGCCCGAGCCGTGCCATGACTGAACAGCCCAAGGCAGCAGCGGCCGAGAATGGGGAAGGTGGCAAACCAGAGGCAGAGAGTGAGCGCCCGACCAGGCACAACCCTGTGAGTGACCCTTGGCCCAGCTCTGTTTGGGGGGCAGATGCCCACCCAGCTCCCGCCTGCACCACCAGGCCACTCACTGCCCCAGTGCTGCCTCCATTTTCCCAGGTGCTGGCAACTCCGCCGGGCTCGGCCGTCACTGAGCCTTCCCACTTGCTTGGCCCGGCGCGGGGCTTTCTGGAGCCTGTGGGCCAGCCTCCCCTCCCACTTCCTCTGTGGTTCTCTGGAGGGGCTGGTGGCGGGGGGCATCCCCGGCCAGTGTCGGGAGGGCAAGGAAGTACGGGTGGGCTGACTGTCATGCCACCACACCCTGGACTCCGGCCCCTGGTAAACTTCCTGTTACTGGGAGGCAGATACCATCTCTGCGGCCACCAGTTTGGAAAAAAGCCTAACCAATTTCTGGTTGGGAATAGTGTGGTAGGAGACTTCCCAGGTCTGCTTGAACCTGCCGGAGAGCTGGCTGCAGGTGGGCACAAGACTCGGTTTATACTGGGGGGACACAAAGGTGAACAAGACCCGAGAAAGATCTACACAGTGCTACAAGGCACCCAGAGAGACTGGTCATCTGTGCCTAGCAGAAACCTGGTAGACTTCCTGGGCGAGGCGGTGCTGAGCAGGGTCTTGAAGGCCCAGCTGATAAATGAGGGTTGCAGAAGACACACCCCAGCCCAGCACAGTGTGCACAGAGTGGGGAGACGTGCGGCCAGGGAGGCGGAGACTCGACAGAAACCACACACCCAATGGGGTCGCCACTGCACGAACTAACAGCCTGGGCCAGAGCACACGGAATGGGGAGAAGTCCTGCACAGGAAGTGAAAGCTCAACAGAGATCACACACCCTGTGGTACGTGATCCACCAGCCCAGCAGAGTCCAAGCTGACCAGAAAGGTGGCTCCTCAGAGAAGCCCAAGACCCGAGGCAACCACACACACAAGGCACTAGAGGCCAACTGAGCAGTCATGGAGGGAGCCATACGAAATTGGCAACCACAGCAACATCCTAGTTAGTCATTAGTCTCAAACCGGTGGACTGTGAAACCCCCTGCCACAATGAATAAACACCAAAAAAAAGATACCAGAAATACAAAAAATCAAGAAAGTACACCACCAAAAGTTAATAAATCTCAAACTCTAGATCCTATAGAACAAGAAGCCCTTGAAATAACTGACAAGGAATTTCGAGTGATAATTCTAAGGAAACTGAATGAGATACAAGAAAACTCAGCTAGACATCATGATGAAATGAGGAAAAGTATACAGGATCTGAAAGAGGAAATGTACAAGGAAATCAATGTCCTGAAAAAAAATGTAGCAGAACTTGCTGAACTGAAGAAGTTATTCAGCAAAATAAAAAACACAATGGAGAGTTTAACCAGCAGGCTTGTCGAAGTTGAAGAGAGAACCTCTGAACTTGAAGATGGGCTGTTTGAAGTAACACAAGCAGACAAAAAGAAAGAAAAAAGAATCAAGGACATTGAAGAAAATCTGAGAGAGATATCAGACAACGTTAAGCGATCAAATATCCGAGTCATGGGTATTCCAGAAGGGGAGGAAAATGGAGATTCCACAGAAAACATATTCAACAAAATAGTGGCAGAAAAATTCCCAGGTATAGGAAAAATCAGAGATCTTCAGATCCAGGAAGCTCAACGATCTTCAAATGTATTCAACCCAAAAAGACCTTCTCCAAGACATGTCATAGTCAAATTGGCAAAACTCAGAGACAAAGAGAGAATCTTAAAAGCTGCAAGAGAGAAGCATCAAATCACCTATAAGGGAGCCCCAATCAGGCTAACATCAGACTTTTCATCACAAACCCTAAAAGCTAGAAAGGAATGGGATGATATTTTCAAAATACTAAAAGACAAAGATTGCCAGCCAAGAATACTCTACCCTGCAAGGCTATCCTTCCAAAATGAGGGGCAAATAGTATATTTCTCAGACAAACAAAAACTGCGGGAGTTCACTACCGCAAGACCACCCTTACAAGAAATCCTCAAGGGAGTACTGGGTTTGTTTCCTGAAAAATAACTACCACTGCCATAAAAACCCAAGAAAAATCTAAACCCACTAGTATAATAAAAATGGCATTCATGAAGAGAAAACAAGCTAACAAAAACACTATCTACAACCTAAGGAACCACCAAACAAAGAAACCAAACAGTAAATCAGAAAGCAAGGAACAAAAGACACCTAAGACAACCAAACAACCAATAAAATGCTAGGAATAAATCAACACCTTTCAATAACAACTCTTTATGTAAAAGGCTTAAATTCCCCAATCAAAAGACACAGACTGGCTGACTGGATCAAAAAGCAGGACCCAACTATATGCTGCCTACAAGAGACCCACCTCACCCATAAAGATTCACACAGACTAAGAGTGAAAGGATGGAAAAAGATTTACCATGCAAACAGAAAAGAAAAATGAGCTGGAGTAGCTATTCTTATATCTGACAAAATAGACTTTAAACTAAAAACCATAAAAAGAGACAATGAGGGACGCTACTTAATGATAAAAGGACTGATCCTTCAAGAAGACATAACAATCATAAATATATACGCACCCAATGTTGGAGCAGCAAGATTTATAAAACAAACTCTCTTAGATCTAAAGAAGGAAATAGACACTAATACCATAATAGCAGGGGACCTGAACACCCCACTGTCAATATTAGACAGATCATCTAGGCAAAGAATCAGTAGAGAAACACAAGATCTAAACAAGACTCTAGACCAATTGGAATTGGCAGATATCTACAGAACATTCCATCCAACAACCTCAGAATATTCATTCTTCTCATCAGCACATGGATCATTCTCCAGGATAGATCACATATTAGGTCACAAATCAAGTCTCAATAAATTCAAAAAAATTGGAATTATCCCATGTATCTTCTCAGACCACAATGGAATAAAACTGGAAATTAATAGCAAACGAAATTCTGGAAACTATACAAACACATGGAAATTAAACAGCATTCTACTTAATGACATATGGGTCCAAGAAGAAATCAAGCAGGAAGTCAAAAAATTTATTGAAACGAATGAAAACAATGATACATCGTACCAAAACCTGTGGGATACTGCAAAAGCAGTATTGAGGGGAAAATTTATTGCATTAAACGCTCACTTCAGAAGACTGGAAAGATGGCAAGTGAACAACCTAACACTTCACCTTAAAGAACTAGAAAAACAAGAACAATCCAAACCTAAAGTTAGCAGATGGAAAGAAATCATTAAGATCAGAGCAGAACTGAATGAAATTGAAAACCAAAAATCAATTCAAAAGATCAACGAATCTAAAAGTTGGTTTTTTGAAAAGATAAATAAAATTGACAAACCATTAGCATGGCTAACAAAAAAAAGAAGAGAGAAGACTCAAATAATAAAAATTAGAAATGAAAAAGGCGATATTACAACTGATTCATCTGAAATACAAGGAATCATTCGAGACTACTATAAACAACTATACGCCAAAAAATTTGAAAATCTGGAGGAAATGGATAAATTTCTGGACACACACAAGCTCCCAAAACTGAACCATGAAGACGTACAAAATTTGAACAGACCAATAACAATAAAGGAGATTGAAGCTGTTATCAGAAGGCTCCCAACAAAGAAAAGCCCAGGACCAGATGGATTCACAGCAGAAGTTTACCAAACATTCACAGAGGAATTGACACCGATTCTTTACAAACTATTCCAAAAGATTGAAACAGACGCAAATCCCCCAAACTCATTCTATGAAGCAAACATCATCCTGATACCAAAACCAGGTAAAGATATAACCGAAAAAGAAAACTACAGGCTGATATCCTTGATGAATATAGATGCAAAAATCCTCACTAAAATACTAGCAACTAGAATACAGAAACACATACGTAAAATTATTCATCACGATCAAGTGGGATTCATCCCAGGGCTGCAAGGTTGGTTCAACATACGCAAATCAATAAATGTGATACACCATATTAATAAACTCAAACACAAGGACCACATGATCATCTCTATAGATGCTGAAAAAGCATTTGATAAAGTTCAGCACTCATTCATGACAAAGACCCTCTATAAGTTAGGTATAGAGGGAACGTATCTCAACATAATTAAAGCCATATATGCCAAACCCACTGCCAATATCATCCTGAATGGGGAAAAGCTGAAAGCTTTTCCTTTAAGAACAGGAACTAGACAAGGATGCCCACTCCCACCACTCCTATTCAACATAGTGTTGGAAGTACTAGCCAGAGCAATCAGAGAAGAGAAGGAAATAAAGGGCATCCAGATTGGAAAAGATGAAGTGAAGCTGTCCCTGTTTGCAGATGACATTATCCTATATATCGAACAGCCTATAACCTCTACAAAAAAACTCTTGGAGTTGATAAATGATTTCAGCACAGTAGCAGGATACAAAATCAACACACAAAAATCAGTAGCATTTCTTTTCTCCAATAGTGAACATGCAGAACGAGAAATCAAGAAAGCCTGCCCATTTACAATAGCCACCAAAAAAATAAAATACTTAGGAATTGAGTTAACAAAAAAGGTGAAAAATCTCTATAATGAGAACTACAAACCACTGCTGAGAGAAATTAGAGAGGATACAAGAAGATGGAAAGAATCCCATGCTCTTGAATTGGAAGAATCAACATAGTGTAAATATCCATACTACCCAAAGTGATATACAAATTCAATGCAATCCCCATCAAAATTCCAAAGACATTTTTCTCAGAAATGGAAAAAACTATTCAGACATTTATATGGAACAATAAAAGACCACATGTAGCCAAAGCAATGCTGAGTAAAAAAAAAAAAATAAAGCTGGAGGCATAACACTACCTTATGTTAAGCTATACTACAAAGCTATAATAACGAAAACAGTATGGTACTGTCATTAAAACCGACACACTGACCAATGGAATAGAATAGAGAATCCAGAAATCAACCCACACACTTACTGCCATCTGATCTTTGACAAAGGCACCAAGCCTATTCACTGGGGAAGGGACTGCCTCTTCAGCAAGTGGTGCTGGGATAACTGGATATCGATATGCAGGAGAATGAAACTAGATCCATACCTCTCACCGTATACTAAAATCAACTCAAAATGGATTAAGGATTTAAATATACACCCTGAGACAATAAAACTTCTTAAAGAAAACATAGGAGAAAAACTTCAGGAAATAGGACTGGGCACAAACTTCATGAATACGACCCCAAAAGCACGGGCAACCTAAGGAAAAATAAACAAATGGGATTATATCAAACTAAAAAGCTTCTGCACAGCAAAAGAAACAATTAACAGAGTTAAAAGACAACCAACAGAGTGGGAGAAAATATTTGCAATATATACATCAGACAAAGGATTAATATCCAGGATATATAAGGAACTCAAACAACTTTACCAGAGGAAAACAAGCAACCCAATTAAAAAATGGGCAAAATAGCTAAGCAGGCATTTCTCTAAGGAAGATATACAAATGGCCAACAGACATATGAAAAAATGCTCAACATCACTCAGCATCCGGGAAATGCAAATCAAAACCACATTGAGATACCATCCAACCCCAGTTCGGATGGCTAAAATCCAAAAGACTCTGAACGATAAATGCTGGTGAGGTTGTGGAGAAAAAGGTACTCTCATACATTGTTGGTGGGACTGCAAAATGGTGCAGCCTCTATGGAAAATGGTATGGAGGTTCCTCAAACAATTGCAGATAGATCTACCATACGACCCAGCTATCCCACTGTTGGGAATATACCCAGAGGAATGGAAATCATCAAGTCGAAGGTATACCTGTTCCCCATTGTTCATCGCAGCACTCTTTACAATAGCCAAGAGTTGGAACCAGCCCAAATGTCCATCATTGGATGAGTGGATATGGAAAATGTGGTTCATCTACACAATGGAATACTACTCAGCTATAAAAACGAATGAAATACTGCCATTTGCAACAACATGAATGGATCTAGAGAGAATTATATTAAGTGAAACAAGTCAGGCACAGAAAGAGAAATGCCACATGTTCTCACTTATTGGTGGGAGCTAAAAATTAATATATAAATTCACATACACACCCACACACACACCCCCACAAAACCGGGGGTGGGGGAGGAAGATATAACAACCACAATTACTTGAAGTTGACAGGACAAGCAAACAGAAAGGACATTGTTGGGGAGGAGGGAGGAGGGAGAAGGGAGGGAGGTTTTGGTTATGGGGAGCAATAATCAGCCACAATGTATATCGACAAAATAAAATTAAAAAAAAAAAAACATTAGATACTTAAACATCACAAAAAAAAAAAAAAAAAAGAAAATTTCTGGAAAATAAAAATCGCCAGAACAACAACAACAACAAGAACAAAAAATATCACAGGCAAAAGGTGAATTAGAAAATTCAAGACATAAAAATTAGTTGAACATTTTTAACTAGATTGTGTATATTTACTTTCCTTTTACAATGACAACTTACTAAGAATGTTAAAAAAATAATAAAAAAATAAAAAATAAAAAATTATAAATGTGCATTATTATTATCTTACTCGGAAATATTTAAGTTTGCATGCATTAGAATCATTTTTCCTATGGTGTTCTTAATTCAACAAAATACCTCTAAGAACAATCAGTACAGAGATGGCTATATTTGTACCTATGAAGTTTATCCTGGTGCATACCTATGAATTTTCTAAATATATTGTGTGTCTTAAAGTTTCTAAAGACATCAACAAAACATAGAAAGATCTCATAAGCAAGAACTAGTTAAGAAATGAAAGTATGTTATGACTCAAAGAGTGGTTCTAGGAAGAATACAGATGAAAATTAATTTAGAATTACAAAAACTCCAAAAAAAGAAAAACTAAATAGAAATTTAAGTTGTTTACAGGACCAACAGGTATGAAATAATGTGTTTACAGAACTAAGAGATATGAAAAGATATATTAATTAGCATATACGATATTATTATGATATAACAATAAGAAAAGTAAGGATTTAAATCATATTTTGAGGTTGGGTCAAGAGGATGTAGCATCAATGAACTATTTTAGGTAGAATAAAGTGATAAACCTATTGTACAATTTGGGAGCATCTATCAAAATTAAACATGTACATATCTGCTACCCAAAGGCTTATCTTTTATTTCACACCGCATGTAAATACACACTGGCTGCTTTATTTGTAACAGTGATTAGAGACAAGCTGAATATTAATTTTAGAGAAATATTTAAAACAGTCTCCAAATTGAAAAGGACAGATGTGTCAGGTAAGGTGTTCAGTCCAAGAAGGGAGAGTGATAGTAAATGAGCAAATACCTTACAAAGGATCTCATTATTTCTTGGCAGAGGAACATTGCTTGTGAGAGAACAGAACATGTATGCAGTTGGTGCATCTTGATAAGTGGCATTTAGGAAATCATCGAAAATGGGAGATAAAACAAGAGAAAATGGGTAAACATTTTCATTCACATAAAAAGGGAGTTGTGGATTCTACATTCAAAAAGCATGAGTACCAGGTCTATTCCACAAGATTACATCATGAAATTTCAGGTATATTTTTTGCTAATATATTGATACCATGTTGCTAAGACATATTTGTTCAAACTTACATGATTTTCTTGATAGATTTTTTTAGACTGGTGAATCAAGGAAATAATATGCACATGTATTTTAATTCAAGCGAGACATCTGGCAAAATCTCTGAGATTCTTTGGGATGGGTGGAGGAGAGACTTTCTAATCACTTAGTAAACTTCTTTGAAATTTGAAGATGGAAAGAGAGAGTATCACTGCTAGTAGAATGGGCAAGAGGTAGTGAGTTGGCACCTAGACTTTGGATTCAAACCTGAGTTCAGAAATGTCCTACCTGAATCCAGCTTCAGACGTATCCTACTTCCTGAATCTTGAGTCAATCTAGTATTGTTTAATTTCTGCAAACCTCAGGTTTTCAATTTATGTCATTTGAAACTAAAGGAAGCGTGCTTGTTAAGATGGCAGGTACTAAGTACTATAATATTAATAGTAATTAATACACAGAAGAAGATGCAATCAATCACAGAATTTAGGCAGAGAATAAGGAAGAGTCAAACTGGTAGCAACAGGAGCAGTAGCAGCAAAGGCAGAAAGCATTCGAGTTACTGTAACATGTCCTCCTACTGTAAAGAGGAAAGGAAGCTCTTCCCTGAGAAGGATGACAAACCTGAAGTATTTTCCTAGAAGGTTTCCCATTTAATGTTTTCTTCAAGTATACTTAATATAAATCTTAAATATACAAGGTAAGCTTAGAATATGTGCTCCGTGTCTCCTAAGAGAACATAACATAATTATCGAACAAAAACTCAAAAAGAAGAATTGCTCCAAACTAACAAAATGAATACAAAGGGTTGACTGTAAAGCTATCATATCTTTAGCCAGGTCCTCAACATCCTGTAATTTTGTTTCTTTATCTGTAAATAAAATTAGGGCTATGGTGATTTTAACTAAAATGATAAAATACTTAGTTTGGTTTTCGGCTGATAATGAACAATCCCAAGAATATGGTTGTCATTATTGTCAGGTTAGGAAATTAGCAAATGCCTAGTATTTGGAACAGATTAGAATGTTTCCTTTTTTAAAAAGTGTAAATGTTGTGGTAGATGGTAAGTCAGTTTGAACAAGGAGAGTGGAAATACCACAAAATTGGTAATAGACTCTGACATTGCATTAAGTGAAAGTATGGTGTTTTCATAAAAATAAATAATTGTTTTAATTTACACAATAACATATCATCTAGAGGAGTTAGTTCTGGAAGCATTATTGTACAAAGAACTTAAACAAACTATAGTAATGGTGAAGAAGTGGAGCAACTGACAAATTGATTTGAAAAAGAGAAATACATAAAGAGAAAAAGGATGCTAGTCTTCAAATATATAAAGAGTTTTGGTGCAGTCCACGCCATGGCAGGATCCTAAAGGAGTCAGCTTGGGCTGCCCTCTCCGAGTTGGCAAGGCTGCTGGATGGAGAGCTGCTGGCAAGGCCGCAGCTACGAGCCCTTGCTACAACCATAAGGGTTCCTGCCTTGGCTTCGTGGATTTTGCCTTCTCTGTCGATATTTTGGTTAGCGTGGCAGTTCTCTGAATTCCCCAAAAATTGTAACAATAAAACAAATAATTATACGGTCATTGAACTAAACATTCCCACAGAGGATCCGAGTAAATTGGACAATTCCCTTATGATAAATTGACCACACCAACATATGTTCCAAAAACACCGCTCATGACTAAATATGAGCTGCAGCCTAATGTAAGTTGGCAAACATCTTTTACTGGAGTTTATACTAATGGCAAGAGAATGGTTGGTATTAACGGGAAATTATATGATTGGGATAAAAATATATGCTGTAAAATTATTAAACCTGCAAAATTAGATCTTAGAAAAATAAGAGAGTGTAACTGGTTTTGTGAAGGATGGTGCTGTGCACAAGGACACTTTAATATTTAGATCAAGATTACAGGGCCACAGCAAATGCATAATCTCAAAATGTGCATGATAATGCTGCTCAAATATCCACTGTTCTTTTTACATTTGGCTTCCACCCTGTTAACAGGGTAGATATTAACCACAGCTTGCTAACAGAAAAAAGTCACAAGATAACTTCAAGACAATGAAAGGATGGTTTGAATCTGATAAACCTGATTCCAGGAAAAAGAAGCACGAGTTGATCACCTAAGACGTGCTGACCTCTAAAAAGTTTCCTCCCTGCTTTTTGGACTATTGATTTAAGCTTGCTGATAGAATAAAAATAATACCCAAAACCCCCCTGCAGAGAAAAATCTAAATAAAAGGCATTGTCTCATGCTCTGCTGGGCTCCAGCTGCGACACGCTGACAGCCCGCAGAGAGAGAATGTGCATACTGATGCATTGAGGTCTCTGTCTGTGTTTGTTATTTTCGCTGACCCTCTCTCTCCCTTTTCAGGTACCCACAACTTGACTGGAGCTGGTCTTTGGCAGAGTTTGTATGCTTCAAAGAAGAAATAGATTAGCATTAAGTGGAGAAAGTTATAGGAATTGTATTTTTCACAAATATATGGACAAATATTAAGAAGTAGATCTGTCTGAAAATTCATGGGGATGTTTTAGGGAGTATTCTCTTTTTTGGCCAGCTTTTAAAGATCTTTAATTTATGCTAGATGTGGTTGACAAATACACAGCATGCTTGTCACCACGGTTCCATCCTGAACCTATGGCATATATTTTCAATCAGCCAAGGGCCTTTCTCACTGGACTGATAGGTAGCCTCAGAATCCTTCAAATTGCATGTCACATAGCCACTGCCAATCAATTGGTGTGTCATTCTTGTCTAGATCATCTCTAAGGTCCTATAAATTTTAATTCTTCATGATATTAAAATTGGAATTACATTTCATCATATAGAATGTAGGGCATTTGTCCTCCATTTACTTACATAAAAGTAAAGAAAGTAAAATTTTCAAGCAATGCTGTAATGACTATCTCTAACGATAAATGATGTTGAGATAATCTTCACATCTCAGTAGAATCACCAGATGGTGTTTTTTCTAGACAAGTCAAATTTACAATAATGTATTTTTGCATTTTGCAATAAACATAAAGCCTAATAATAAAATCTGAATTCTGCAAATACTAGACAAATCTGCAAGTATAACATTCTTCTCTCCTCGTGAACATCCTGTGAATTCATAAATATTTACATATTACAAGTTATAATTATATAGCAGTGGGGAAAAGGGAAAACGTAACTGTATATTTATATCCTACAAGAATATAAAAGAGCATTCATAAATTACAAATGTGCATTGTTCTAAGAAGGGTACCTACTGAGCTTTTGTTTCTTAAGGCCAATATATGACAAGTTTCTACATCGTCCTGTCAGTGGAATAAAAATTATAATTGTAAGTTTGAATGATTATTGATTGCTTTTTATATTTTCTATTAATAGTTATAAATAATTATGTATGAGCACATCATCATAGGTATTTGGTTATGTAGAGGAGAAAGTTTGTATTGCTACAGGGATAATCCTCCTTAAGAAACTGACAAGCATCATTATAAAAATACTGCAAAGTATGCATTTGCTTTAAAACAATTGCCTAAAATAGTACAGTTAAATGCTACCTTTCAAATTAGTTGGCTTGCCACAGTAAACTCTATATCATGGATTAATCTGGAAACTAATAATGGTTTGCTAAACACCAGAGAAATTAAGTTTAGAAATCTGTAGTGCATATGTTACTTTTGAATTATCCCGAAGCTTTTTTTTTTTGTCTTTTTTTTTGTGACCGGTAAGGGGATCGCAACCCTTGGCTTGGTGTCATCCGCACCACGCTCAGCCAGTGAGCACACTGGCCAATCCTATACAGGATCCGAACCTGCGCGGCGGGAGCGCCACTGTGCTCCCAGTGCCGCACTGTCCCAAGTGCGCCACGCGGTCGGCCCATCCCAAAGCTTTAAAAAATAAAAATTTACATTTTGTTTTCTAAAGAAATTATTATCATTTAGATTTATTTTATTATTTATTTTTATATTCTTATTTTTTTATTATTTTCACTACAAAATATTCCAACAGTTTAATTACTTTATGACTACATTTCATGCATATTTCTGCAGGTATATTTATATATTAGACTAAATTCAGCTCTTAAACATTCTAATCTCTGAGGTTGACAGCACTTATGTAGCAGTGACCTCCAGTCATCTGATCAAATTTTGGGTTACTTACTGGCTATAATCAAATACGTTCTCATCTCTTATTTGAACAAATCATACAGAAATTGAATACAATTTTTTATGAACACTAGCAATATGTTCACTTCTCTGATAATTTTGACATTAAAATTCCATCTTAAATAACCCCATCTTTCAGGCTTTGAAGACTCTTAAGGTGTTAAAGCAAAAATTATCCTAAGCAGTTAGATTATAATGTATTTAAAGATTAGACATTTCATGTTGAATATTAACTGATCCACTTTCCAGGAAAAGAAAACTATGCTGATTTTCCTCTTTTATAATTTATGTATTTCAAAGGCTGGCTATCCAAGTTTCAAACCATGGTTATAGGAAAACATACTTTAAATGGACTTATATGCTACATAGAGTTTCAAAAGCATATCTAATGGCATATTTAGATAAATTGGAAATATTTGCAAGAGTTATTTAATTTTATTTCTACATAACAGTCTACAGAATTATTAAAAATTAAATATGGCAAATGCTTTACATATAGCAGAATAATTAACTAAAATAATTAACTCCTCTATGGAAAAAAGTGATTCTGCACTCTATTAATCCTAGGTAATAAGTAAGATACTTATTAATATACCCTTTATTATGTGGAATGAGAGAAATTAAAGACAAATATGAATTAGCAGATGAGAAAATGACCTATTGTTTCTCAGGCTTAAAGGGACAATGAGACATCATCTCTTATATTCTACTTCGGGGAGGCTAACGTGATTGTTCATAAAGATCAAAGCCAGCGCTATTTTGATATTTCTCCAAGGAAGACTTTGAGCCTATTCACACATTTCAAAAGCAATAACTTAAGGATAAATATTTTTTTCTAAAGCTTGCTTACTTTTTATGGCCATGTTTCTGTAAGACATGATCCTTCAGCATGATGAACTTTTATTCACACAGTTTAAAGAAAGAAGGTTTGCAAATTCATAAAAAGTATGTTTTCAATAATTGGATCCTGCTTTTACTACTCTTGATGAAAAGGGAGTGACAAGAAAAACTTAAAAATAGATGGCGATATCTACAACGAACACTCTTTGCACAGTATATGATGATGTCATTATTTTATTTTGTACACATTGACACATAACTTCTATTCACCAAGCTCTATTTCCCTCAAATAAAAAATTCAAAACTCTTCACAGTTTGTGGGGGAGGAGGATCGGGGGTGGGAGTGTGTGTGTAACAATTAGATCACATAAAATCATTTTGTTTTATCCTGATTTGACTTTATTTTAACTGTTGATTATACTGTCTTGGATTGGGCTCACCTAAAAGTAGATTCTGAAACTAGATTTAGAGTGTGCACTGTTTATTTGGGAGGTTGCCACAGGAAGCACCTGCACATGAGTGGAAACGTAAGAGCATGAGGAGAGGTATTTTAGTTTTCTGCTACTGTGCAATAAAAACACTTCAAAATTAGTGGCTTAACGTCACAATTTATTATGTCTAACAATTTTGTGTGTTGCCTGCAATCAGCTTCTTGTTTTTCTCAGTTGGTCTGATTGCGGATCTCTCACAGGAGCGTAGCTGATAGTGTCTGGGGCTGGTACCTTAGAAGGATGGCTGGATTTGGAAGACTGGAATGTGTGCTCTCAATCTCTCTCTCACTGAATGTGTGTATGCATGCAAAATTTTAAGACCTTTTCTGTAATCTCTCTGCATAATCTTTCAGCATGATCTTTCCAGCAGTTATATAGCGTATAGTCAGGCATCTTATATGGCATCTCCAAACTTCCAAAAATGGTAAAAAAAGGAAGTGGCCAAGTCATTGTAAGTTGTAGGCTTGGAACTGCACAGTGTCACTTCCACTACATTCTTTTGGTTAAAGTAAATCACAGGGACAACCCAGATTCAAAGTCAGAGGAGGCTACTCAAGCGATTTGTCTTAGTTCATTTTCTGCTGCTGTAACAGAATTCCACAGACTGGGTAATACATAAAAAATAAAGAAAGAAATTTATATCTCACAATTCTGGAGGCTGGGAAGTCCAAGAGCATGATACCAGCTTCTAGGGAGGGATGACCTATGACCTATGGCAGAAGGGCAGAGGGTAGAATTGAGCAAGTGAGACAGAGAGAAGAACTGGGACAGACCCTCTTTATGAAAATCCACTCCTGTGATAACCAGCTCCTGCAATAACAACATTAACACATTTGTGGTGCTGCCCTCATGATGCAATCACCTCTTGATAAGCCCCACCTCCCAAGATTGTTGCATTGGGGATTAAGTTTCCAACACATGAACTTTTGAGGGATATATTCAACCCACAGTAGTTATGAACACTGGGAAGCCTGGTTCATTGGGAGCAGTGTGGGGAGCCTAGTAGCCACAAGAAGAAAGCAACACATTGTAGGTAAATGAACTGTGATAAACGGTCTAGATCCAGCCAGAGAAAGCTAGGAAATGGATAGAATTTCCTCAGAATTATCTCACTTGAGAGGTGTGGAAACTGAGATATCTATCAATCAGCTGCTACCTGGCAATGTGAAAGGGATGCTTTTGCAGGAATAAACTTCCTGGCCCCTCAGGCCCATCAGACATGTGGGCAGAGCACACAGTCCAGGCTAGAGAACCCCCTCACAGACAGAGCTGCGGGAGCTGCAATAGGAAGCTCACAGAATGACAGGAATAAAGAGTGCTAAGGGAATGTTGGACATGTATATAAATCTATTTGTACATCTTACAAAAATAACAAAATCAACACTCAACCCAAGGGAAACAAACAAACAAACAACACAACAAAAAACTATCAGTATCTTAAGTCCTCATGTTCCTTTCTCCATTCATGTTATCTCCCAGCCCATGGAATAGCCAGTGTTAAATTTTGTTGTAATCACATCCTTGATTTTTTAAAAATGATTTCTCCATTGAGGTTTGTGTCTGTGAAAATAAATTGCTTCAATCTTATCTGTTTTGGAAATGTATACAAATCAATGATTACTGTATGTATTCTGCAACTTGCCGGTTCTTGCTTGAAACTGGAGTCTATGTGTTTTATCTGCTTTATAGTATTTCATTATATAAATATGGTACATTTAATCCATTTTACTGCTGAACAACATTTTGCTGGATTTTGTAGGAAAAGGAAAAGCATGCATGCTACCGCTTTATTGGGGTGCCACGTGGGATGGGATTTAATTCCATGACAGTAGAGTAAGGAAAGGAGGAAAGGGACACTGGAAAAGAGTGAAAGCAAGTAAAGTTGGAGCAATATTGATCAAGTCAGAACTCCAAAAGAAAAGTCACATAGGATGTTTCTAGGCAGGTTGAAAGTCTTTACTACACCTCTGAATGATCTGATGGGGAATGAAATGGAACAAACAATTTATCTGCCACCTCCTTCCTATTATATTTATCATTGTTTAAAATTTGCCTCACGAGGCACTACTTCCCTAGCATTTCTGAGTTGGGTCCCTGTCCCCTACAGAGAGATGCTGAGGAAGCCTGATTGCAAACCCTGCAGTGCAAGAATCCACAGATGTTCAAAAATGTTGCTAGAGCCCAGACCCATCATGGGTTCTCTCAGATTGAAATTTGATATTGGAGATTTTGTATTACTTATTAAATAAATGCTTGCAGCAGATTGTTAATAGATCACTTTTATAAAGTTAAAGTTAAGGAATTTTCTGTGTATTTGCAGTTTCTAAAATTTTACCATGAATGTATGTCCAGCATTATTGAGAAGTTTTATCTGTTGGGAAATTGTATGGTTTTTCTCATTTAATTTGTTGATATAAGTTACATCATTCTATTTTTAACTATTTGAACAACTATGCATGTGTGAGGTAAAACCAATTTGGATATATATTTTATCACTTTTACTCACAATTGGATTTAGATTGCTAATACTTTATGATTATTGAATCTGTGTTTATGAATGAGATTAGTTTGTAATTTTTATTACTGTTATCATATCTGATGTTAAATTATGTTAGCCTCATACAAATGAGTTGATCTAGTTTTTTTTCTATTACTATTAAATTTGTTAGACGGACTCCTAAATTTATTTAAGCCTCCATGTTTTCTTGTGGGAAGATTCTCTAACTACTGATTTAATTGATTTAACAGATAGGAGACTACTCAGGTTTGTATTACTTCTTAACACAATTTTGGTAAATTGTATACTTTAAATTATCAATCATCCTATTTTCATTTTTATTTTGTAAATCTCATATTACTAAATTTATCTCTGTGTCTTCTTTAGCTATCAAACCTCTTTAGTGCTAATATTGCTTAATTTTTCTATTTTTTAAGTTGGAATTGTAGTTTTACTTTAAGTCTTTGAATGAAACATTTATTATTATTTGATATTTTTGGTTTTGTATTTCATTTCATTAAGAATTTTTTTTTTATTACTTTCTTCTTCTTGTTTTTTGGCTTTATTCTGCCGTTCATCTTAAAATATAAAGAAATGTGTTCTGTTTATTTATTTATTTTTTGAATATTACATCTTTTCTAATCTAGGCTTTTAAGACAATAAATTTTGTTCTAACATCTGTGTTAGCAATATTGCACAAATTTTTATCATATTATTATTGTAACTGTTAGTTCAAATTAATTTCTAATGTATACAATTGTTCTTATTGGAATTGTAATTTTTAGGATCATGTTTTTACTTTTTTAACATATGTGTTTAATTATTTTGTTTTTTAATTTGTTTTTTAATGTGATTATCCAATAGTTGAGTGAGTTATCCAATAGTTGTATTATCCGATAGTTGAGTGTACTGTTCTATGAGTATCCATTTTATCATGAGTATTCATTATACTGTTCAGCTTTTCTTTATTCTTACTTATTTTTAATCAATTTGTTCTATCAGTTATTGAGGGACTGTGCTAACATTTATTATGATGGTTATAATTCTTATAACATCAACTTTTGCTTTGTATACTTAAAATTTACATTATTATGTGTATACAATTTATAATTACAACTTAAATTAAATTTAATATTTTATCATTACATAAGGTCCCTCTTAGTCTCTGACAATGATTTTTTTTTCATCAGTCAATTTATCTGATGTTCATACAGCTTCCCCATTTTCTCAGAATTGCCTGATGTATCTTTATCAATCCTTTGACTCAATCATTTTGGGTTCTTATGTTTTAGCTGTGTCAAACCTTCCTTTTTTAACTGGAATGTTTACCTATTTACATTAGTTGTTTTTATTTTTTTATTTTTTTCTGTTTTTGAGAACATAAAGTTTTTAAAAAATTTTTAATTTTATTTACATTTATTTTTGTGGGGTACAGTGTTGTTTCAATACATGCTCATCCTGCACAACGATTCACTGAAGGTAGACAGCATAGTTTTATCTCATTAGTTCACCCCAATCTCTCCCCTTCCATACCCCTCCCAGTCTCTGGTACCCATTATTCTACAATCTACCTTTTTTTTTTTAAGCACACAAAGTTTAATATCCTTATTGCAAAAAAAACTCTTAAAAATGAATTAGAAAAATTTAAGGAGAAATTTGGTGAAGGACATGAGCAGACAAGTCACACACCCCAAAGAAACATACATGGTTAATAAGTACATTCTAGGATCTGGTTTCAGTTGAGGTGCAGCTATCCTGGCCTTGTCTTAGGACCCCAAGCATTGCCTGGCTCTGTTACTGTCCTAGATGTGCAGTGGGGGTAGGGCTCAGGACTATGCCCCCATCTCTCAGGGCCTCCAAGTGGGAGATGGGCTGGCTCTATTGATGGCCTGGATGTGTGGCGGTGGGGACAGGACTGAGATCCCCAGCCCCTGTCTCTCAAGAACCCTGGGAGCCAGGCTGGCTCTGTAGATGGCTAGCAGCCTACATTACTTTTGACTACTAAAATATTTGGATTTAATAACATAAAATTACTATGTATTCGCTATTTGCCTTGTATTTGTGCTTCTTTTTGCCACCCCCTTCCCCCGTTTTAATCTCTTTTGGCCTAATTCACTTTTTTTCCTCTTTCAACTTTTTCTTTACATTGTGGAAGTTGGATAAACTATCTTTGTGTAATTACTTATTTGTGAAACATACTTAAGCATGTTTAAATTAATCTATCTATACCTGTTGAGGCTTTTCCAGAGAAACCAAAACAATAGGAGATTGTTATATATCTATATTTATATAAAATAAGGAATTGACTCACATGATTATGGGGCTGATAAGGCCCTAAAATCTGCCCTAGCAAGCTGGAGACCCTTGAGTCAATA
The DNA here is from genome assembly GCF_027409185.1 of Cynocephalus volans. Classification (NCBI taxonomy): domain Eukaryota; kingdom Metazoa; phylum Chordata; class Mammalia; order Dermoptera; family Cynocephalidae; genus Cynocephalus; species Cynocephalus volans. The sequence goes on from NC_084461.1 coordinate 233,906,152, forward strand.
GTATAGTTTTAGTCCAAATCCAAAGGCAGAAACCAATGTCCCAGCGTGAAGACAGTCTGAAAGGCAGAGAGAGCAAAATCTCCCTTACTGAAATTTTTCTTCTCCTCAGGCCTTCATCTGATTGGATGAGCCCACCCACACTGAGGAAGGCAATCTACTTTACTCAGTCTACCGATTCAAATGTTAATCTCTTCCACCAACACCCCCACAGACACACCCAGAATAATGTTTAACCAAATTTCTGGGTACCTGGTAGCCCAGTCAAGTTGGCATAAAAATTAATCATCACAATACCGCTACCTAAATGATATAAGGATCTCAGGACACTTTACTCAGGACTATCCAAATCCTAATACATGTGTAACTCTAGTCCATAATTTATCTGCATCCCTCTTTTACTTTAAAGACAGATATTTTTATTATTATTTTAAATAGTTAGAGTTTATTAAAGTTTGTTCACACATTTGCCAATAGCACCATTCATTTCTTCCTAGTTCATCTGGGCTCATTTATCTTTTCTTTCTTTTTTTGTTTTTATTTTTGTTTTTGGCCTGTGGTCCCCCTTTCCATGAGGATAGGAATCGTGCTCTGTGTTATTGTCTGTGTTGTTCAGCACTTGCACACTCCGAATCCAGGTGCAGCTTTATGTACCCACCAGGAATAAAGATTTATAAACAAATTAAAATTTATGGAAACCAGTACATGTCTTAGATTCTTGCCAATTAAAGGAGTTTTATGGAATCATAAGTATTATATATATTTGAAGCAAAAAATTAATTTCATGTTGTAAATAATTACAGTGTAAAAGTTTGGAGTTTGATTTATTTCAAGTTTAATGCAATACTAAAACATACATTCATGACAAAATCTATTTCAAACAGGTTTCACTAAGCAAGATATTGTATTTAATATACATTTATTTAAAGTAAGAACAATTCAATTTTAATACATTAGACCTTCAGAAATTAAGTATGTCTTAGCATGTCTTTTCTATATCATGCCATGTATCAAGAAATAAGTAATTACCTTTAAAATATTAGAGATAATTTTTAAAATCCTCAGTATGTCTACATACTAAGTCTCACAGAGGAAGAATTGTTGAAACTCTGACATTGAATGTAAACTATCACCAAATAAAAGGATGATCACATTTGACTATGAGAACACTATTTAGTACTACCTATAAATGTCAACATTTTGGAGATGTATTTTACTTTTGATCATAAAATTTATCAAATATGATTAAAAAGAACTTTTTCATGTTTATTTCCTTTTACATGTATTGCTATAGGTAAAGTGATAATTTTTCCTATGATTTTAATCAGTACATATTGAAAGTAATTTTTAGGCTGATATTTAAGAAAATGAAAATGTTGTGTTTTATACTATTTGAGCTCTGTTCCTATGTACTGTGAGTTGATCTGGGCAACATCAAATCATAACTGAGGAATTACTTTCAAATATAATAGTTTATCTTAGAGCTAATGATTTAGTAGTAAACCTACAACAAAGTTTTGCCACCATTTTTAAGACTGAAAATGAAAATTGTGTTATTTGTATTAATTTTTCTTTTGACTTCTATAAACATAAAGTATAATGTCAATTCAATTCATAATGTGAAATATTTCTTCATTCAGTGCCTACTTTAAGAATAGTGGTTTTGTAAATTCCTTTAAATTCCTGAGCATAAAGTATCGTCTACTGAGATTTCTTTTATTCATTCTTTCTTCCTTTATGATAGTTTCATTACTTTGCTGTAAAGGTTTTTATTTTCTTTACTTTATTATATAGATTTCACTTCATTAAATAATTGTTTGCAAACTGGTGGGTTAGTTTAGAATGAAGAGTCTGATATTGACTCATTCGCTACTTGGTACCAATGACTTCATCATTTTTGTCTCTATCTTGGGAAAAGAAGTCTTTCATTCTAGACTGTTGAGAGACTTGGGATGTGGGTCAGAATGGATGATTAGAGTGGATTCCCTAGTTATTCCTCTCACCAAAATGATAAATGCCTTTTTATGCTTGACAGTGGTACGTGATAATCTGATATATGTTTGATTGACTTTACCAAGGGTTTGTAACAAAAACAGAATGCATCTCTCCTCCTGTGGGGACAGGAGGCATTTCCCCATCATCGTCTCTACCCTCCTGTTGTTCAGATAATACAGGGGCTATGCTTGCAGATGAGTGTAATTGAAAGCTAAAATGAAGTTCTCTTAAGATTTCCTGAGTCACTTTCCCAGGTCAGAAGTTAGTAGCCACTTAGGTTTATGATGCAGGCACACAAACTTGCCAAGGGAAACTCAATGATATCTAACACACTCACCTTCCATCCATTCTTGGCAAACGTGTGCTCCAACACAAAACAGCTTTATTTGTACTTTGTATCAAATAACTTTTTTTTTTAAAACAATGATCTTGTGTTTATTATATAAATACAGGAAGAACAAAAGATGACAATGTTCTCAAGAATTCTGCTTTATGTACTCATGTGTGTTATTTCACTTAATTTAAACCTCACAACCGTTTTGAATAAAATGATTTCCAAATCCATGATCATAATTAAAATTTGAGGTGTGCGTATGATTTTTACAGTTTTAAATTAACATGGTGTTCATGGCAGCCAATATTTTCTTGGGTTGTCTGATTTTCTAGTAGGAAAAAAAACAATTATGGCTGTGTGCCCATTTAACACATTCTTGCTTGGTTGTAACTCACGATTCCCCATTTTTACATTTCGTTAATGCATATCCAGTTTTAAACATACACACACGCTAGTTTATGTGTGTTGCAGTACTCCTTTCACCCTTCTCTGCTATTTGCCTATGCAGTGACACTTTATAGAAATAAGAATACTGCACATTTCAGTGTCAAGAGATATGTTTTTTAAATATCCTTAATAGGTTCTAACTTCCCAATAAAACTAGAATAGCTGTGGCCACAACACCGTTTTTTGTTTTTTTTTTATCTCTTGGATTGCCCACACAAAGGAAATTCCCCCAAAACTAGTATAGAAGTTATTGCTACCTTGTGTCAGAATGTACCGTATATGTATGTACCACCTTTTGTGAATATATTCTGAATACTTAGTTATAAAGCAATTCTTATCCAGTTCACAAAAGGCCACACACACACACACACACACACACACACACACACACACACACACACACACACACACACACACACACATTATATATATTGCATATACACTCAGAATATATATATATGTTTACAATATATATAATCAGGAAATATATTTTGAAAGCATGCTGCCAGTTATACCCAGAAATAAGGTGGTGATGACCTTGTCTAACACATAAGAAAGATCTTCCTACAGAACTCTTTTTAGAGCATATATGGACACTCTCCCCTACAGCCCTGTAGCCTCATAATTGTGGCCCCACAGTGCTAACAGTTTTGGAAGAGCACTGTGAATGAACATTGTCAGACATTGTAAAAAGGCTTTCTCTTTAGCCTTTCCCTGGGGAAATCAGGAAACAAAGTGTACAGTCTGTTGCTGGTCCACATCTACATATACAGTTATATATTTTAGACTCTATGTTCCGTGAAGCAAGGACAATGACTTTCCCATCCTTTCTTTTCTGGTTTGGCCTTTGCATACACAAGTAGCATTTGTTGAATGAATGACTAAATGAATGTTATATAATCAGAGTTAGTTTAATCCCCAGCGAATTAAGACAGGTAAGAAACATAAAAGCATATTTATCTGCACATATATTTCATGAAGAAAGCCATAGTTCTCACTAAAAACAAATGTCTGTGTAGAAAAAATAATCTTATTCCTGTTTTCTTGTCAGAATGCAAAGAAACTTCATCAGTGGGAGACAGGAATGTTTCTCTGCAGGCCATGAGCTGATGCAGTCATGTCTGTTTTGAAGCCTCCCCGAGACTTAACTCCTCTCTTCTCCAGAGATTCCAAGCTCTGACAAGTGACCTCTTTACCTTGTATTGGACAAATTGATCCAGAAACTACTCACAAACTCTGCCCTGATTATCTGCTTTCCAAACCACACAGGGCTCCAGAGCTGACCTCCAGTCTCTCCAGTGTGGTAGAGTGCTACCTTCCGCTCTAGCATGTGATGGATATGCCCTGACCCCATGATAGAATCATGTTTAGAATCAAATTTTCTCACTATGCACAACATTAAACTAGCAACTGTTTTCTGCCTTAAAGAGCCAAATCTCAGTTCTGGAAACAAACATAGAGATTCTAGTAATTATAGATTGTGAAAGAATGAAACAATTAGGAAAACTTCAGTGAATGAGAAATAGAGATAATTCTGTAGCAGCATTTCAATAATAGAGTTTATTTAATGGGAAAAGAGTGAGTCCTATCCAGTGGGAGTTTTATGGAGTTGGGATATCAAATTAAGCGTCTGAAAATTTATTAGCCATCTTTTTAAAAACAGGCAAAGATTTTTGAATAAACATCTGAACACTTCTCATTAAGCCAACAAAATCAAAAATTGATATCTGATGCATATGACAGTTATTTGGATACAATGTACTCAAAAGTAGGGTATATTTCTTCTTTAAAAGAGTTATCTACTTGCTGCAGGAAGTTACCAAAAATAGGGCCAGTTTCCAAAGGCATTCTTCCTACATTTGGTGAGAAAATAAAGGGATCTAAGCTTCCTGACCAAAGAGTCCAATAAAGTGTAGCTGATCTCAGCACAAGCTCTAAGTCACAAACATTTACAAGCATTGGTTGGTACCCCACAAAATTTCCATATGCCCTTATTTACGCCTCTCTCAAGGCATAATTTTGACTCATAGTTCAATAATCTGTCACAGAAAGACTGTAAACTTTTTGAAAAGTTCTGGTTATTATAATATTTCTGCATTTATATTCCATCACATCAGTATTAACGGCTTTCAGTTGCAGTGCTGCTGGGGATAAAAAGCTAAAATGCCTTTGCTCACAGGTGCATTAAATCCTATTAAAGAAACTTCCTTAAAGCACATACCTCATTACTGCATACAAAGGGCTGGATTATAAAATGAAGGTGAAGTGTACAAAGTATGATTTGCTATTACTTGGTGTGCATATGCTGAAGTCATTACGTTTTACACTGTGCTCGAGTGATAGCAGGTTTCATATGCCTATTGAGTCGCTTCAGTGGCGAATGCTTCTGGGTCAAGTAGACTGACATGGGGTTATGTCTCTCAATATGGGGATGAGAAAACTTCAAGTAGAGTTACACAAGGATGAGTGTTCTTTCCTGCACAACTTTATTATGCAATAGAAGCATCAGGTCAGAGAACAGACCATCATGGGGGAATCAAATAAAACTAAACTGAAAAGGAAAAAAAAGATATAAGGCTAAATTAGGTGATTTAAACATTTTCCTTTAAGCTTATACAAAATCCTCTGGCTATAAAATCCTGCATAATAGTTCCTTGGATTTATACTTTGCAGACATAAAAATATTAACTACTTCAGAGCTGGGGCAGTTGAGCTCTTCGGGAAAGGAGAAGCTTTGTCTAGGGGAGAATATTTCCTTGCATTCAGGTAGCTTGATTCCATTTCAATTTTCCTATAGGAGCCATTTAAACTAACCCCAAAAGGCAAGTGTCAGTAAAGAAGCACATTCTGAAGACATATTAATGAACGTTTCCCCTTTCCTTGGATAGCACAAACCTATAGTTGTTTAAATTATCCGATAGCATAAGGGCAAGCAGTTAAAAAACCGAAGGTAAAGCCAATGAATTGGCTTGTAACTCACCACAGATACTATTTTTAAAAAGCCAGATATTCTCCTATACTATCCACTATTCAAGCAGCCTCTTCTGCTCTCGAGTGTCAGATGGGGAACTGATGAGTGTGTTCTGGTGAAGACAGTAAGCGGATGTTAACTTCCCACTGAGAGAATTTCTCCAGGTCGAATAGAACACGTTCTACTAATCATCTACCCCATGAAAATGCAATCTGTGGCCTGTGCTAGGATTATCATTCTCATAGACCTCTTACCGAGCTTTTAGGTAAATGAAAAATCTGCCATAGCCTAGGGAGAAGGCATCGAGCAGATGAGAAAGAACAGTGTTTATTAAGAAGCTGTGCTGGTGCAAAGAGAACAGGTTTTTCTGTGATGCAAAAATCATAAGGAAACCATTAGGTTAAAAAAAAAAAGACCAATGTATTTACATGTTTCATTTGCAGCAGTTTTATAGGCTCATTAATTTAACATTTCTCTCTACCTTCTGTCCTGAGGGTGTCTTGTGATTTGTTATTCCATTGCTTTATTTCTGTTGAAACACTTGGTTACATACTGTAAACTGCCATGTTGCAGAATAACCCAAAGTTTTAAATATTATCTTCTTTTTTTCTAAAAAGCAGAGGTAGAAGTGTTGAAAAAGTTAGTTTTATTTATTTTAGGCACAAATGTTTTTTAAATTTAAAAAAAAAAGGGAAAACTATAAATACGTACAATTGATTTGGAGAGTGCATATGAATACCACTACAGGAACAAACAAAAAACACAGGACAGACACAGAAACAAGGTATCAATCGCTACTATAATCTCAGTACTTCATGAAAATATCTAGAAATACAGTGGTTATGCTGGTCTCCACCGTTGTCTTTTAAAGGCAAAATTATCACAATACTACCATGCTACATATAAAATTGTTCTGTGTTTGAAATTCGGCTAATAAAACTATTATTTCAATAACAGTGAAGCTGGAACTTTAGCCATCCATACTCTAAAATGTGCATCATTTTATATAATATTTTCTTCATTTCAGCAATTAGAAGAACAAAACAGAGCTACCCCTTTTATTTGGTCTAACAGTCTACATAATTTTTGTTTATTTAAAATCATAGAAATCAGGCAGGAAGTTTAAAATACCTTTTAGTTTAAATAATAGGGACACAACAATATTTGTGGTAATTTTTAAGTCTAATAACCCCAATTTATAGTTGTGGGAGGTAAAAATGTGTACCACATTGATTTAGAAAGCATAATGGAATTTATTAACATGTTAAATACCTGTTGTCGAAGCTGCAGAGAAAGTTAGAATGTGACAGCTACTTCAATGTGGGCACATCAGAGTAATTTCTGAGCTAGAATTAGAAAACTACATGCTATATTTAATGGAGTAGCAATGAAATTTGTAACAACTAACATCTAAATTGAGATTTTCCCTTATTAATTTAATTGATTGCTTATTTCTGATGCATATGCATAAGTTCCTGAAATCTTTCAGACCCCTGTGGTTTAATATAAATCTCAAAATATTAAAAGCATGTTATAGAAAATTGGAAAGCAGATGAGACACTTCGGGACTCAAGATAATGTTAGATGTGCAAATTTTAAAGCGATTTAAACACGATTACTCTCTGCTGGCTCTAAAGAAAACCTCTACCTTTTAAATTTGTTTTACTCTATGACAATTGCTTTTATAACTGGTTTGTAAATAAGCATTGCTTGAAAAACATTGGCCAGCACAAAACGCTTGAGACTTAATAGAATGTTGAAAACATCATGTCACATTTATCAGATATGCTCAACACACCAAATGATAAATTGCAACAAATGCTATTGACATGATGCAAAAAGTAGAGAGTTATCAGGTTATATATCCCTGCACCTTTTCCCATTCCCAAATCATGTGTTACTCCTGCATTTATAAATTCTAGGCTTTCAAGTTAATGACCGCAGGTGGCATGATTGTTCCAAGAAACGGCCTCATATGAATTCCTGAATCAGATATTTTATGCGAACAACAAAAAGAGTATCTATCACCTGTTTCATTTTCATTTGCTTGTAGCTCTTAAAATGCATGGCAAAAAATCTAGCTGAGCTTTCTGAATAACCATTAGCATCAATGAAAAGATGTCCATGGGCTGTTAAAGTGACAGAGAATTTGAAGTTAGGGAGACCTGACCTGAGATTCTGGTTCTGTCACATACTTCTGTATGAGTTTTGGAAGTAAAAAACTTCATATTCTAAAAAACAGGGAAGATAATGTGTACCTTTCATGGTTGTTACAAGCTTTGAGAAATTATTTTTTCAATGTCTGCCAAAAAGTATATCTGTAGAGTTTGCTGTATTGTTACCACAAACATTATCCAAATATTTAAATGAAAAATTCAGTATTAAATGTTCTTCAAAGAATATGACATAGGAATAAAATCTTTTTAATTAAATAAGGGGCAATTTTGCAAAGAAAGTATCAGTTTTAGAGAGCAAATTCTGTATAAAAACATTTTATAAAATACACATAGCTTTTTTAAAAATGTGGGTATGTTTAACATATTTCCAGTCTAGAAATAACAAAAACAATTATCTCTAACCATAAACAAGTATTAGATAACCATAAACAATATGCTCAAATATACCTCTTTGGCATATTGATTATTTCTAGCTGGTTACTTTGAGAAACTGAAGACATAGGAGTAACTCTGAAAAGCTGCCTTTTTGTAAAGGGAATTTATATGTATAAGGGAAATGGAAATTTTTGTTATAAATTTAGTTATGTATCAGGAAGAGAGCTGCTCCAAGACAACTTTTATCACCTGAGAGACTTTTTATCTGCATAACAAGGCTACCTTTACTATTTATCATACATTTCCTCCCCTCACACTAATAATTTGTCTCCACCACCCCACAGCAGCCCCAAGCCCCTAAATCTTTTTGTAGCTCAGGATGCTATATAAGCTTCAGTCATCTGGCCCTTCTTTGATTCTTACATTTTTGTGGAATTTCCATGCATGCACACATAATTGAAAGTTTTTTTTTTTTTTAACCTCCTGTTAATCTGTTTTATGTCAATTTAATTTATACCCAGTCAAAGAACCTAGTAGGGTAGAGAAAAGCTAATTTTTCCTCCCCTATATAATATTTATAAATTTTATCATCTATGCACTCAATTCAATTAATTTTAAAAACTTTGTTGCATGGCTTAGCCTTTAACATTTAAAAACAATTTATTCTATCAAAATATGATTTTTATTTTGATACACACTTTGAAACTCAGGTTGGTGGTATTTTAAATCATTTTTATTTTAATGAGAATAATTTTTTATATTTCTATTCTTTTTTTTCTTTTTTTAAATTTTATTTTGTCTATATACATTGTAGCTGATTATTGCTCCCCATCACCTAAACCTCCCTCCCTTCTCCCTCCCCCCTCCCCCCCAACAATGTCCTTTCTGTTTGCTTGTCGTATCAACTTCAAATAATTGTGGTTGTTATATCTTCTCCCCCCACCCCCCGGTTTTTGTGTGTGTGTGTGTGTGAATTTATATATTAATTTTTAGCTCCCACCAATAAGTGAGAACATGTGGTATTTCTCTTTCTGTGTCCGACTTGTTTCATTTAATATAATTCTCTCAAGGTCCATCCATGTTGTTGCAATGGCAGTATTTCATTCGTTTTTATAGCTGAGTAGTATTCCATTGTGTAGATGTACCACATTTTCCGTATCCACTCATCTGATGATGGGCATTTGGGCTGTTTCCAACTCTTGGCTATTGTAAAGAGTGCTGCGATAAACATTGGGGAACAGGTACACCTTCGACTTGATGATTTCCATTCCTCTGGGTATATTCCCAACAGTGGGATAGCTGGATCGTATGGTAGATCTATCTGCAATTGTCTGAGGAACCTCCATACCATTTTCCATAGAGGCTGCACCATTTTGCAGTCCCACCAACAATGTATGAGAGTTCCTTTTTCTCCGCAGCCTCACCAGCATTTATCGTTCATAGTCTTTTGGATTTTAGCCATCCTAACTGGGGTTAGATGGTATCTCAATGTGGTTTTGATTTGCATTTCCCAGATGCTGAGTGATGTTGAGCATTTTTTCATATGTCTGTTGGCCATTTGTATATCTTCCTTAGAGAAATGCCTACTTAGCTCTTTTGCCCATTTTTTAATTGGGTTGCTTGTTTTCTTCTTGTAAAGTTGTTTGAGTTCCTTATATATTCTGGATATTAATCCTTTGTCAGATGTATATTTTGCAAATATTTTCCCCCACTCTGTTGGTTGTCTTTTAACTCTTTTGTTTCTTTTGCTGTGCAGAAGCTTTTTAGTTTGATATAATCCATATTTATGTTTTCTGTTTTATTTTTTACAATTGTCAAACAAAGAGAAGATCAATATTTTTTAATGCATTGAACCATCATGATCAAAACTAAAGTTGTCTTCATTTTCTTAGAAAAGCACATAGCTCTGTTTTTAAAGAAAATAAATCTCTGGATCTCAATTGCATTTTAATTGAAATAAGACATCTTATTTAAAGGTATGTGGTTTACATACATCCAGAATAAAAATTTAGATGATATTTGAAATATAACTATAGATTAATGGTAATAGTTTGATAGGTTTATACAGACTAGTCTGATTAAAACAAAGACATATCACAACAAGTTCACTTTGAAACAGCACTGTTTTAGAGTCAGCAGTAGTAAGAATGTCTTATTTTATGGTGGCATAAAATAAGAGAAAACAAAATATAGAGAAATAATTTATAGAAAGTTCCAAAAAACATAAAATAAATTTAAGTGAAAATCTTTACTGTGCAAAAAGAAGCTTATGAGGATAAAACTGAGAAAACAGTTTTATTTTTAAGAACTTAAAGTAAGTAGGCTTCTCATGATAATGGGGGTGGGGCAGTAAAAGGCAAGACAAAACCCAGTTTTAAGGGACAAAGCAAGCTTCAAAATCTAGATATGGTGATGAAATTATCAGACACGGAATTTCAAATAAGTATGATTGATATATTACTGGCTCTATTGGAAAAAGTAAATGATACACAAAAACAAATCAGTGATATAGCAGAAAGTTGGAAACTCTAAGAATCAAAAGGAATTGTCAGAAAAAAAAAACCACACTGTAATGGTAATAAAGATACCTTTGATGGGCTCATCAGTAGACTGAACAAAGACAAGAAAAAGATCAGTGAGTTTCAATATATGTCAACAGAAAATTTCTAAGATAAATAAAAGGCAGAAAAAAGAATAAAAGCCAAAAACAGAACAGGTTATCAAAAAACTGTGGAAAATTTCAAAAACATATAACATACATGCAATTGGAATAACATAAGATAACAAGGCCGAAGAAATATTTGAAGTGATAATGGCCAAGAATTTTCCAAAATTAAAGACAGACATCAAACCACATATCCAGAGAGCTCGGAGGGCTTTAATCAGGATAAATACCAAAAAATCATGTCAAATGCATATCATATATGAAAAAATGATACCAATTCCCTACTATCTCTTCCAGAAAATAAAAGCAGAGGAAACACTTCCTAACTCATTTTTTGAGGCCAACATTTACCTAATACCAAAACCAGGCAAATACATCACAACAAAGAAAAACTACAGATCAGTATCTGTCATGAACAGAGATGTAAAAATTCTCAATAAAATATAAGCAAATTGAATATACTGAAAAAGAATTATATACAATCTACATGGGATTTATTTCAGGTATACAAGGCTATTGAAAAAAATCGGTTAATGTAACCTACCACATCAATAGTCAAAAGAAGAAAAATATCATGTAATCATATCAATTAATGTGAAAAAAGCATTTGACAAAACCCAACACATGTTTATAACAAACACTGCCAGCAAACTAGAAATATTATTTGATGTCAAAAACCTACAGACAACATCATACCCAATGGTGAAAAACTGTATGCTTTCTTTGAAAGACTGAGGAAAAGGCATCACTTCTTCACCAGTCCTGTTCAATATCATACTGGAAGTCCTTATGAAATAAGACCAAAAAAAAAAAAAAAAAAAAAAGGAAATAAGAGATACAGATAAGGAGGAATAAATTTAAAACGATCTTTGTCTGCAGATGACATAACTGTCTGTGGAAAATTCCAGATAATAATAGTATAAAAAAACCTTTTGGCACTAATAACTTTTTTTATGTCTCATTACACAAGGCTAATATACAAAGGTAAATTACTTCTCCATATACTAATAATTGAAATTATACATTAAAAAACATAATTCCATTTATAATATCTTCAAAAAATAAAATAGTTATAAATAAAACAAAACATATACAGGGTCTATATACATAAAAATGAAAAAGTTGTGATGAAGAAATCAAAGTGGTTCTAAATAAATGAAGATATAGTTTGTGTTCATTAATAGAAAGACTCAAAATTGCTGTAATATATTCCAAAGTTGATCCATAAGTTCAAGGCGATTCTGAACAATTTTGTAGATATTTCAAACTAATTCTAAAATTTATGTGAAAAGGCAATGGACCCAGAGTAGCCAACACAATATCAAGAATGAGGAACAAAGTTTAAGGACAGACACAACCTGACTTTAGACTTAGTATAAAGACATAGTAACCAAGAAAGCATGGTATTGGCAAAATAATAGACACATAGTCCAAAGGAACAGAATAGAGAGATCTAAAATAGACCCACAAAAATATAGTCAACTGATTTTTGAAGAAGGAGCAAAAGCAATTTAATGGAGAAAGGATAGTCTTTCCAACAAATGGTATTGGAGAAATAGGATGTCTGTATGCGAAAGAAAGAAAGGAAGGAAGGAAGGAAGGAAGTTAGAGGAGAGAGGGAGAGGGAGAGGGAGAGGAAGAGGAAGAGGGAGAGAGGGAGAGGGAGAGGGAGGGAAGGGGAGGGAGGGAGGGAGGGAGAGAGGGAGAGAGGGAGAGAGAGAGAAAAGAAAAGAAAAGAAAAGAAGGAAGGAAGGAAGGGAGAAAAAGGCAAGGAGAACCCAGACATAAGCCTTTTGTCTTTCACAAATTTGAACTCAAAATATTGTAGGTGAGAAAAAGTAATCTTTCTTCATCTGTTGCAAGGGTTATGGCTGACATTCCTATAACAAAAGACAGGTTAACAAAAGAAAAGCAAAAAAAAAAAAAATTTAACCAAAGTTTTACATGGCACAGAAGCTCTCAAAAACAAAGACCCCCAAATGAGGGGGAAACTGTATTTTTATGCTTAGGTTTAATTAAGAATAAACAGTAATGTAGAAGTATGTTGCACAAAAATGGGTATTCTGTAATGGTAATGAGCTGGGCGAGACTCAGTAAGGTCTGTTTATGAAGATTCTTCTTAGCCTCTCTGTGTAGTATGCCTTTTCCCTTTGCCATCTTTTAGCTGTACTATCTAAACAGTAGGTCCTTAGGACTTATTTTCAGGAGAGGTAGGTCAGAGAATTCTTTTATGGCCAGTTCTCACACAGAAAGGTCAAGGAAATTCAGAAAGTGACCTTCAAGGTGCCACATTTTGGGGTAGCATGTTCTGAGCCCTGACAATATAAAATGAAAAATTGTAAAACTTCTAGAAGAAAACATGGCAGAAAACAGGTATAACCTTAGATTTGTGATGATTTTTTAGATACCACACCAAAAACTAAAATCCATTAAAAAGTAAGCTGGACCTTATTAAAATTAAAAATTTCTATTCTGCAAAAGCACTGTGAATATAACACACAGAAAAGTCACAGAATGGGAGAAAATATTTTCACATCCCATATCTGGTAAAGGTCTTGTCTCAAAAATATACAAATAATTCTTAAAATTCAAAAGTAAGAAAACAACCTATTTACAAATTGGATCAAAGATTGAAGATGACACATAACTAAACAAAATAGACAGATGGCAAATAAGCATATGAAAAAACTCAACATCTTTTATCATTACAGAATTGCAAATTAAAATAACAATCAGATACTGCTAGGCTCCTATTAGAATGCCTAAAATTCTAACAGTTAAATATACCAATTTCTGGCAAGGATGTGGAGAAACAGGAATTCATTTACTCTTGGTGACAATGTTACAACCACTCTGGAAGATAGTTTGGCAGTTTCGTACAGAGCCAAACCTCATCTTACCATACAGTCAAGACATTGAACTCCTAGGTATTCGCCCAACTGATTTTAAAATTTACACCCACACAAAAACCTGCGTGTGAGTGTTTATAGAAGCTTTATAGTCTCCCCCAAATAGAATCAACTAAGATGTGTTCAATAGGTAAAATTTTAAACAAACCATGGCACATCCATAAAATAAATGTTCAGTGGTAAAAAGAAATAAACTCTCAGGCCATGAAAAGACAAGGATAAATCTTAATTGAATATTGCTAGGTGAAAAAAAAAACAGTATAAAAAGGCTGCACACTCTGTAATTAAAATTATTTGACATTCTGAAAAAAAGCGAAATTACGCAGACATTAGAAAGATCAGTGGTTACCAAGAATTCAAGGGGATGAGGAGGGTTGAATAGTTAAAGGAGAAGTTTTCGCTGTTTGTTTTCCCAGTGGGCTGATGCTATCCTTTGTGATCCTTTAATAGTAGACACGTGAAACCATGCATTTGTCAGAATCTATAGAACTTTACAGAGCAAAGTCTGAACCTTGATGCATGCAAAGTTAACAAAAAAGTTTAGAGGTTGGGGCATGTTGGTGTGACATAAAACGTGACAAGTGAATTTAACTGTATGACAAATGTATAAATTTGTCATATAGTTAGATTAATGAACTTCACTGGAGAGGGGAGGGGTGAATCACTGACTTCAGTAACTCTGGAAATGAGCAGAGTTATAATTGTAATGGCAAAAGTAGTCATACATGAGTATTACTCTCTAGTTTAAAGTTGTTTCTCATGGGGGTATGTGTTAACGTATCTGATCCTGCTATAGATGGACACGGACATTGAACAAATATGAATGGAAACTGCAGGTGATGGAGCCAGGATTTGCACTGTTGGAATGGGAGGTTTCAGATAAGCGAAAGAAGGAAACTTGAATGATCCACGTGGTAATGGGTTAGAGTTAGATGCATCTGTGTGAACTCGTAGTAGCCTAATATAGATAGAGTTATGTATTAAAATATTTATTGATATGTCTATATACATGTGTTTGTAAACAGACATAAGAGTGCATTTCCTTATTCTTAGAAGAAATGAAACTCTACTATCTGTAAGCACACCCAACACCTAGATTTTGGTTTAAATAACATTGTGGAATAAAAGAAAACAGACAACCTCGGAAAAATGACTGAATCTACAACTGGGGCAGGACATTTACAAGGAGAGCCTGAAGCATCTTGCCGTGCCAGAAAGTAAGAAAATATTATTTAAAAAAATCCACAGCAATAGTGATGTGTCTATTATTTTAAAAAATCCACAGCAATAGTGATGTGTCAAAGGGACACAGGAGCTACTTGAAAGAGCCCCTGATAACCAAAGATGAAATTTGCTGTACAAGAAAATAAAATATTATTGGATTATAAAACAAATCATAAAATAAATATCCATGAGTCTATGCTGATGTAAATAAATGTTTGAATAAATAATTAAAGGTGAGAGAATACACAAATCCCCTGGGAAGAAATATTCCAAGTAATGCATGCAGATACTCTGCTCTGTGAGGTGCTGCATAACTCCTCATTGCATGACTGTTGGCTACAGCTATTTCCAAAGAGTAAAGTATGGAAAAGGTGACAAAAAGTAATTTTACAGTGTAAAAATCTGACAAACTCTACCTTGGCAAATTATTGAAGGTAAACATCAAGAGTGATAAATCATGTTGTTAATCTGGGCCCTTGATGTGATATGATGACAACAGCAGTTCACCACTGTGGTTTATCTCCTAAAAACATAACTTCAGTTTAATTGTGAGAAAAACATCAGACAAATCCCAGCTAAGGAACATTTCTACAAAATACCTCACCAAGACTCCTTCAAACTCTCAAGGTCATGAAAAAACAGGAAAGTCTGTGAAACTGTCACAGCCAAGAGGATCCTAAGGATACGTGACTACTAAATGTAATATGGTATCTTGGAGAGAAGCCTGGAATAGAAAAAGGACATCAGGTTTAAGAAATGGAAATATAAACTACAGATTTTCATTAAATAATAGATCAATACTGGTTCATTAATTGTAACAAATGTACCACACTAATGTCAAATGTTAATAGGAAAGATGATGTGTAGCATAATGGGAACTATCGCCATGGTTTTCCCATAAATCTAAAACTGTTCTAAAACAAAAAGTCAACATAAAAGGTACAAGATATGATTCTTACCACCACCTAGTAAGAAAAACTCATACAGGTGTGATAATATAACAGAGTCAACAAGTCTCAAGGCTGAAGAATAATATTCTGCTGCTGTTATTTGTCTTTTCAATTAACCCACAGTGAAATGGACTGTTTGGGGTGCAAAGTGCCCCCAGGAGGTACCTTTTCACAACGTGGACGCGGGGCAGAAAGGGCAGAGGGGAAGCGCGCAGGGCCGGAGTCCCCAGCTCTAGAGCTGTGGAAGACTGTCCACGACAGCCCGCAAGCGGCGCTGGGGCAGCGCGATCCTCCCGGCGTAGAAACGTGGGCGCACAGTCCGGCGCCCACCGACCGGGGACCTGCAGAGCGCTCCGGGGATGCGGCGGGGCAGAGGGGCGCAAGGGCCCAAGGGTCGGCCCTGAGACACTGCGCACTCGGGGCCTGTGAATTCGGGTCCCGGGGGGACACTCGGCGTGGGCGCGCCCCTCCCCTCCTCGCCTCCAGCCCCATGTTGCCCCCACCGCCTCACCTGGTCCTGGGTGGTCGCTCTTGGTCTCTGGCGCCCACGGCAGAAGAGCCGCGTGGGAGTCGAGCCCGGCGACCACCACGCGCTCCTGGCGTCTTACACGCCAGCGTCGTCCGCCCTCCAGCCCCAGCGCGCACGCGCAGCCGGAGAAGGCGGGACGGCGGCCGGCTGGGCCCAAAGACCTCGCAAGCGGGCGCGAGCCCGGGAACTGCAGCAGCGGAAGGCCCGGGCGCCCGAAACGGCGGGGAATGCAGCCCGGGAAACGGCTAAGAAGAAAATGTTAAAAATTTGGAGACAAATGAAAATAAAACACGTTACACCAAAATCTATAGGACACAGTAAAAGCAGTTCTAAGGGGGAAGTTTATAGCAATACACACCTACCTCAGAAAAGGAGAAAAGTCTCAAATAAACAACGTAAACACTGCACCTCAAGAAACTAAATAATCAAAAACAAACTAAGCACGTAATTAGTAGAAGAAAGTAAATAAAGATCACAGCAGAAATAAATGAACTAGGGAACAGAAAATCAATGAGTAAGATCAGTAAAATCAAAAGTTGATATTCTGAGAAGATAAACACAATGAACAAATCTTTAGCCGCCCTAAATGAAAAAAAGAGAGAAGGCTCAAATAAATATGATCAGAAGTGAAAAAGGAAAGCTTACAACTGACAGCACAGAAATACAAAGCTTTAAGATTCTGTTTCTCTAGAACCACTCCTGGTACCAACATCTGCGTTAGTCAGGGCTCTCCAGAGAGACAGGATCAATAGGACGTGTTATAATTATATGAGAGGGATTTATTAGCTCACTGGCAATGAAGAAAAGTCCCACCATAGGCGACTATAAACTGGATGCCGGTCGCATGGCTCAGTCCAAGTCCAAAGGCCTCAGAACCAGGGAAGCTGATGGTGTCCGTGGTGTAAATCCTGGAACCCAAAAGGCGAAGGGTCTGAAGCTCTGATGTCCATGGGCAGGAGACAGGAGTGTGTACCAGCTCCAGCCGGTCAAGAGAGAGCCTCACCTCTTCCCTGTCTTTTGTTCTCTCTGGATCTCGAGTGGATCGGATGGTTCCCACCCACACTGAGGCACCCACACTGAGGGTGGGTCTTTCCCTCCCAGGCCACTCAGACTCTCGAACTAATCTCTGCTGGAAACACCCTCATGGACACACCTGGAAAGAGAGCTTTACCAGGTCTCCCAGCATTCCTTCATCTAACCAAGTTGACACCTAGAACTAACCTTCACAACTCCCATTCATTATCTGTGTTTCTCCTTCCACACCGTATTTCCAGAAAGCAGTGTCAATCCACTGACTACATTTTATGGCTCCCTGGCATGTACCGGGGCTTGTGACTAGTTCTCTGTCAAGGGAATGTAAACTGAGGTGACGTGTCTAATTTCTAGGCTCAGGGATTTAAAAAGCAGTTGTGCCTTCTCTTGTCTCTTTTTCCACACTCACTAGCTGAATGCAGGAGACTCTGGAGCCGTAGAATAGGAAGGGACCAAAAGAATCAGCACAAGGAAGGCCACCTGCCAAGAAAGAACACCTGCTCTGGACTCTTCTGTGAGTGAGAAGCAAACTTCCATTATGCAAACCACTGACACACAAGGATTTACTTGTTATAGCAGCTGGAGTTATATTATCAAATCAAAGTTGCCGACTATGACCTTGTTGCTAAATATAAAGGACACATACAGCTCAGTCCTTGACTCTATTAATTGTTCCACAACATTAATAGCTTTAATCGCTCACTCCCTTTTGAAATTCCTCTTAACTTTGCCCTTCGCCTTCTTTACTAAGACTGAATTCTGCAGCTCCCACCAACACTGCCACATCTGCCCATCCCCACTTTTACCTTCAACTTTCCTGGCTTCTCCGTTTTGTCTCCCTTCACCACTTCTTCGCTTTTAAATTTCATACTCTCCAAATCTCTGTTCAGGGCCCATTTCTTTTCCTGGGCAGTATCAACCACTTCGAACCTACTGGAAAGTCATTTCTTACTGAAGTCGCTTCACCTGGAGGAAGGTGACAGTTAATGACTTTGAAAAATATTGAAACACTCAGAAAACATATGAAAATGTGATATGTTCCTCATGTAGTTTGCATTTCACTATTCTGTTTTAAAGTTTTACTGTAAGGAGTCAGTGATATATAGGAGGTCTTCAAAACTTTCAGGGAAGGATTTGTATTATCTTTCAGTTCTATTTTTCCGAAACATTTTTGACATACCCTCATAGAGATTTTAGCTTACTTGGTCATTTGTTCTTCCTTTTACAAATATATACTTCTTGGTGCCCTCAAATCACACTACTTAGGTAGATTTTACTTTACCCTGTGCATAATTTGTAGTAACCAGAATTATTTCTTCCTTGAGCAAAAAACGATTAAGAACTTATCATGGGTCCACGCTGCTCAGAGTATTGGACACACAGTATTGAAAAGGAGAGACAAGAGCCTGGCTTTCCTGGAGCTTTTTGTAAGTAGAGGAAAATAGATGATAAACACATAAACTAATTCCAGACTGAGAGAAAGGCTGTGAAGACCATAAACTCTAATCATGGGAATACATGGGACAACAGGCAGTCATGGGACGGGGGTTGCTATTTACTTGGGGTATCAGTAAAGCATGCTGAGGAAACAACTTGTGACAAGATCTGAATGAGGAGCAGACACGTAAAGATCTGGGGAGAGAAAATCAAGCACAAAAGGAACAGTGATCTCTCTTTGAAAAAACAAAAGGCCACCAGTGTGGCTGGAGGATATGGTGGAACACGGGCCGGAGAAGCAGAAGTGGAACTGGCCGTGGGAAGGAATGTGGATTCGGGGTATAGTGATCACACTGGCCAGCATTTGCAGGGAATACAGCTGGGAGGACAGAAGAGTTAGGGAGACATACACACCCACACCACTAACAGAATGGATGACTTGGGGAAAGTCACTTGATTCCTCAGGCTTTTGGATTTAATTTCCAGAACAGGGGTGTTGGAATAATAGGCACTAATGTTTTGTCTGGATCTAGGAAATCAAAAAGAAAATAAAATAAGAAAATAAGTAATATTCTGATGGCCTCCTGGATCACTTTACCCTTTCCTCTCTTAGAATGGCAGCCACCTGATAGCACGTCTTCTCATTTTCCTTATACTGGGATCCCCTCCCAAGCCAGGGTGCAGCTGAGAGCTCTTTGTCCAGCTCTCAGCACCATGCTTGGCATATGGTAGATACACACAGAGAGAACAGAGGAGACAGAGCACAAGACTCTAGTGACAGGCGTGTTACAATGACATTTAGAAAGTGACACTTTCTAACTTTAGATAATCTATTGGTTAGAAGTGAGTCACTAAGTCCAGTCCACACTGCAGGGCAGGGCATTACATGAGGATGTGTGCAGCAGATGGTGGGGACCACTGGGAGCCCCTGAGAAGTCGCCCACCGCACAGAGAAAGATGTGGCACTTGAGTCCAAACCTAAATACACATGAAGCCATTGTGAGGTTTTATGGAGGAAAGCAATACGTGAATGCAGGAAATTCCAACTGTCGCATGGTGCACACAGGGAAAACAGGCAAAGAGCAAAAGTGACAATTTCAAGATTATATGACAGGAACCAGACCTGTCGTTAGTTGTATTCCATGCTACCTTCCACACCGTCATGGATTTTATCTCTAGCCTTGCTTATTAGCTGCATGTGACACCAGCCATAGGTTTCAGAGATGTTTTCTCACACATGCCTGATGCCATCCCTAGGAAGAAGATGCTAGAATGATCACCACTGTGCAGAAGGGGAGACTGGGGAGGTCCTGAGAGTCACAGTGGCTTGTCCAGGGTCACATAAGTGATAAGAAGCAGGACCTGGGGCTGAACCTACATGTATCTTCTCTGAGCTGTGATGCTGGCTGCACCCAGGCCTTGCACAGGGGTGTGGTCAGTCAGTGTTGGTGGAAGTGTGGGCAATAGAGAGAGTTCATGGGGAAGGAGGGTCAGCAGTCATGTACCCGGAGGGGCATTTGCAGTCTTGTACACAGAGAGGCCCAGGAAATGAGGTACCAGGAAGAGACTTCACTTCCTTGACGACAGACCCCAACAGAACTCGGAACTCAGTAACCTGGCACCCACATTCTATACACAGCCCCTTCCCCAGCTCACTTGGCCACAGGCAGAGTGAGATGTTGTGCTGTATCCCGAGGTCCCGGGGCCGTAGCCCCAGGAAACCCTGTGCTGAGAGGCTTGTCAGATGCTTCCAGCGCTGTTTCAGCCCTCGCCCTCGACTCCTGTGGCCGTTTGGCAGGAGGTCCCCAAAGGTAATGTCAGGTGTCCCAGGGGAGGGCGGGCCATGGCAGGCCAGGCCAGCACTGTGAGCATCGCTGGGTGACCACACCCCTCCTTGTGAGTGTGTGGAATGGGGACATGGGACACCCTCCCTGGGCAGGGGCAGAGGGTGGGGGGTATATAAACCTGCTGGTCCTGGTGTGTTCACACCTCAGGTCATGGCTGGAGGGTGAACGGGGACTGCCGGGGTGGCAACCACCACCCTGTCCATTAACCCTGGGCCCTCAGGCTGTCTCCTCATGTCGTCTCTGGGGTTAAAACTGGCCTGCAGCCCATTCCCTCCTGGGGGTTCACGGTGTTGTCACTGTGTATCTCTCCCCCGACCTGTCCTAGAGTGAAGACACATCTTCCCAGAGCTCAGATGCCACCCACATGGTGTGGCCTATCCCGGCAGGCAGCCTGAAGAAGCGAGTGGAGCACCTGGTGCCTGCTGTCCTGGGTGGCGACTCCTCCTATGTGCACTCTTTTCTCTTCAGCTACAGGGAATTTGCCAGTCCCCAGCAGGTGCTGGACCTGCTTTTTTTCAGGTGAGCAGTCTGGCTCTTGATCGCACAGTGTCACTAGGCCGCCTCCCAGCTGTGTGTCTTGGGATTGTCACCACACCCCTCTGGGCCTCAGTTTCCTCCCAGGATCAGTGTGTGGTCACAGGAACAAGCTCCAGTGGGTCCCCCATGGAAAGTGCTGCTCCTGAGTCCAGCCCTGTGGAAGGTCTGCTGGAGGGTTCATGGTCGTCCTCATTCAGGATTCCTGCCCCCCGTGAGGAAGTCCCTGTCACCCCCTCACCGACCTCGTTGACTTGAGCTTCACTGTTTTCACATTTTTACAGGAAATTTGAGATTCTATCTGTAGGCTTCTGCGTGTATTCAAAGCAGGGAGACCAGAGGCGGGCAGTGCGGCTTCAGGTGCCCCCAGATATCTTGGGAGGAGTTGGTTGGGGTTCATTCCTTCAACAATCATACGTGAAGCCACACTATGTGCAGTCACTTTCTGGGCACTGACCATAATCCAATGAACCTAGGAGACTGCATTCCCTGCACTCCTGGGCTTCCATTCTAGTCAGAGAGAAGCAGGTAGTGCCACAATGTGGTTGACAAGACACCCTCCTGCCCTCCTCTAGGTATGGAACCGTCTTTTCTCATTTTCATGGGGATGGCGAATCCCTGGAGCAGCTAAAATGGTAAGTGGGGTTTGAGTGCAGAAGGAGGGGCTCCCATCTCCACACAACTGCGTGTGGTCTGCGGGGGCCTGTGGGTGGGGGGCTGGCAGAACTCTGGCTCCCACACATCTTATGATTCCTGCTACAGGGCTGAGGGCTCAGGGTTTCCCTGCAGGAAAAGGAGTCAAGACGAGCTGGTGATGGGGCCCCAGGCACTGTAGGGTGTGAGAGCAGAGTGAGCCCAGAGAGAATCCATCCCCACCCCCTCCCCCCAGCCCTGCCCACACCCTCAGTGCCCATGCTGAGCCAGAGCAGGAGGTGTGCAGAGCATCCCGCTCACACTCAGGCCTGGAGCCTCCATGGGGACACAGAGTGTGGTCAGGGCCAAGAGATCGGTGTCAGTGGGAAAAGGAGATGCAGATTTTCATGCAGACACTTGGGTAGTACATCCACATGTGAGCTCAAGTTTGGACTCTTCCAAGGGCCCTGGGTAGGCGAGGGGAGCAGAGCCTTCCTCTGTTTCCTCATTTATCAGATACTCCTGGACACCTCCTGTGTGCCAGCGAGTAATGCCCAGAGCAGACAGCACCCTCCTGGGTGGACAGGTCATTCCAGCAGGGATGGGGCAGTGACACAGACAGAGGAGGGTGTCAGGTTTCCCTGAAGAAGGGAAAGGTGGTCACAACAGTGGTTGAAGGCTCCTCCCATGGAGGCTTTTGCCAGCCCCACCTTGGTCACCAGGCCCATCTCTGCCAGGTCTGCCTAATGGGGGTGGACATTGGAGGGGCTGCTCTGTGGACAGGCAGGGGCAGAGGGTACAAGACTGCAGCTCACTCAGGGGAGCCCTGGGAGGGCAGCATAGAGGGATAGGCCAGGCCTCTGACGCTGCTACCCACATGTCTCCCCCAGTGCCATGTCCTCCGTCCTAAAGATCTGGCTGGAATTCTTTCCCACTGATTTCCACGAGCCTCCTGAATTTCCTTCTTTGAAGTCCCTGCTGGCCTATGCACACATCAATATGCCGGATTCGGAGGTGGAGCGCAAGGCTGATCTCCTTCTGGCGCAGCTGGAGAAGCCGGAGCACCTGGAGCCTAGTGAGGCGGAGACTGAGGGTGAGGAGGAAGAGGGTGGGTGCCTGTGAGGGTTTGGGGAGGGGGCTGGACTGGGCTGGGCCACACAGAGCAGAGTTTCCAGAAGCAGGCTGGGGACAAGGGCACTGAGTACTCAGAACAATCATACAGTGTTCTGCAGTGTGGGGAGACTTCCTGGGGCTAGGTCTCTGGACTTGGGCTTCTCAGAAAGACAGTGTCATTGGAAGAGACATAGAAACTCATGTTGATATTTTCAAATGTTGTCTCTCCAGTTCCAGCTTCTGCCCAGGTTGAACAACTATCCCAGGAGCTAGTGCCATGTTCAGCTCCACCTCCACTGCCAGAGGCAGAGCGAGAGCAAGATCCAGAGGCCAAGACGGAGCAAGAGGTAAAGCAGGAGCAAGATCCAGACCAAGAGAAAGAGAAAGAGCAGGAGAAAGAACAGAAGGAAGATCAAGAGCAAGATCCAGAGATAGAGCCAGAGCAAGCTTACATAACCGCTCCTGAAATATCAAAAGAATTAGAAGAAACACCAGCACCCAGGGGAGCCCTGGCTCCAGAGCTCCCACAAACACCCTCACCAGTCCCCACTCCAGATCTGTTCTTGCCCTTCCTTGAGGCTGTGCTTCTCCTCATTTTTGTCTGTGTCCTGCATCTCCTCGAATTTTTCATCTTTTATTTTCAGTAATATCCCTTGTATACAATAAAGTGTTTTTAATATTTTCAAAATTACAATTCAGTGGCATTAAGTACATTTTTAATATGGTGCAACCCTTACCACCATCTAGTGATCGAACAGCTTCATTGACTCTGTAGGCATTAAGCTGTCACTCGTGGATTGTTCCTATCAATACAGTTATATGTTATGTGGCCTTTTGTATCTGGGCACATAATATGAGAAAGAACTGATTAATTTTCATTTTATGTTCTTAGTAAGAGGAAAATTACAGAAAAATCAAAGACTCTATGTAGAAACACAAAGCCCTGATAGTTATTATTGCCATCATCTTGAAATAAGAACAATTTTTGATTGACCAGAGAGCCAGAAGCCACAGAGGAAAATGCTGACTTTTCTTGGTCAAAAGAAAAACAAAAATAATGTCAAAAGCTGAAAAGACAAACCCCAGACTGGAAAATCCTTCATGGTCAGAGAAAGGGTAGTATGCATCCTAGTGGTACAAAGAGTTCTCATTTATCCATGTTTTTATAGGGACAAAAAACATATTCCTGCAGTTCCAAAGGGAAGCAATTCATATGGCCAGTAAATGTCAGACATCTGTGGCCTCCCTTATGATGACACACAGAAATGTACTCATTATTCAGATGGCATTTGCCCCATCAGATGGGCAGGTCTGTATGTCCGGTGATGACCAGCTCCGGTGAGAATGTGGGAAGAAGAGGTCCCAGCGGATGCCCTGGGAGACGTGTTCGTAGATACCCCATCTTGGGAACAGCTTGGCAACTCCTAACAAAGTGCTCAGGCATGTCTATTTGCCAAGCAGCAGTGATCCGGGGAGGTTATTCCACAACCGCAGCTGCCCAGGTTTCTGTGGAAGTGTTTTCATCACCGCAGTGGTGGAGGTAGCAAGGGGCTGGCCTTGTCTCTAACATCCTGTAGAGGGGCTGGGTGTTCAAACCTGGTCCACATGGACCAGGGAACATTGAGCGGCTGCTGAGCTGTGCACAGAAATTGTTACGTAAATGTCAGTTTGTAGTCTGTACTGAGGGTCTCAGGTTGAAAAACATTTATGTGTTGTCAACATGCAAACACACCTGTATGTAAATGACTGTTTGGGTGAAAGAAGAAAGAGTGAGACAGACAGACACAGGACAGAGGGAGTCAAATGGGAGAGACGGCTTGGGAGACGTGACCAAGACCTGAATGTGGACCAGATTTGCTGGGTGGGACTTTCAAAAACTTTTATTCTCCTTTAGGTGATAGGTAACATTTTTCTTTTTAAAGATGACCGGTAAAGGGAACTTAAGTCCATACTTGGTGTCAGCACCACGCTCTGCCAAATGAGCCATGGTTCGGCCCATAATATGTAAATATTTTTAATGTGCACATTATTTTATATTTACAAAAACATTTACAACACATTAAATACCATCCACTGAACACTCACCTACTAAATACAGTACATTACCTAGTTTCAACTTTCATAGACATTTATTACAAAGATAAAAGATAATGATTATAAGCAAATCAGTAGTAGTTCAATATGAATGAAGAATAACATTAAAAACACAGTCCTTCCACCCCGGAGCGCAGGGTGTGCCCTGTGCAGTGTTCCTCTTTCCTGTTCTTGCCCTGTGTGCAGGCCCGTGTGTGTGCGTGCATGTGTGTGTACAAGCATGTGTGTGCAGATGTGTGTGTGCATGTGTGTGTGTACAAGCCTGCATGTGTAGTTGTGTGTGTGTGTGTATGCTTCTCTGGGAAGAGGGTGCCGTAGGCCTGCAGAGGACCTGCTGCTCCAGTGTCAGGTGAACTCAGGCATGCTGAGGGGACATGCATGTGCCATCAGCAGCGTCACCACCCTGGCTTCCTGAATCCAAGGCCAGGACCCTTTGCACCACTTGCCAGGCCACCTTTTTCAGTCAAAGTGCCACTTCCTCTGCACAGTCCTTGGTAGCTCCCAGCCTGCTCTGCACCGTGTGATCACACTCAGATCAGCCTGGGATGAGGTGGCCATCACTGGGTTTCCCCAACGTTATAAACCAGGAGTCCTAAGATCACACTGGGGAAGAGACTTCTCCACAGTGACGGGGCTGCAGAGTGACACAGCATGGTTCCAGCCCAGCTGCTGCTGCCTCCAGGTGTGGCTGCCGCATGCCACTACCTGCATTGAAGCAAAAATGTCCAGCACAGCGAGGGGCTGCCACCTCTGCTGCCCTGGACGCTTGTTCACATGTGTAGTGTAGGAGAGGGTCATGGAAGGCCAGGGAGGGTGGGTGCTGTGTCTTGTTACCTCTGTGTTCTCCATAACATTAAGGAGATGTTTGCTGGGAATGAGTGAGAGCCATTCATATTTCATGTACATAAGAAAAGTCAGGGCTGGCCGGTTAGCTCAGCTGGTTAGAGCACAGCCTTATAACCCCAAGGTCACAGGTTCTGATCCCTGTGCCAGCCGCCAAAAAAGGGGGTAAAAAATTAAATATAAACGTATCTGACGATATTAATGTAAAATGAGATGTACCTGTCGCAAATATTCCTGACATGAAAGAAAAATCAGAGGTTCCTCTTTAGAACCCCTTTAGGGTTTGGAACCTGATCAGGCTTGAGTGGGACATGTGAGTGAGATTTATGGGTGCGGGGACCAGCAGGGAGGGGTATTCCCTGCAGGGACTTTATGGGATCAAAGCTTAGAGAAGGGGATAACAAAAGTATGTCTGCAGAGAAGTGAGGGGCCTCACTGAGCCACATCACAGAGCTTGCACCGGGGGCGAGAGAAAAGGTTTGGAAATTCAGGTAGTGAGTCAGATCCTAGAAAGCCTTAAATGGAGTTTAGACTCGACCTCTGGTTGGTAGAGAGTCAGCGAAGGTTTTTTGGAGTGAGCAGTTTTCTCTTGCTGTCTTCATTCTTCATTCTGAGGTTCCCCTGAGCTGTTCCTGTATGTGGATGAGTAGGAGAGGGTGGGAGATGGCCAGGAACTGGGAGCTAGAACATAGTTCCACTCCGAGAATCCCTGCTCCAACCCCCAATTAACAGCCTGCATTCATATCACACTTGCAACTTCACTTCTGATCATGTGCTCATTTTATTGTCTGTCTCCCCACTAAGCTCCAAGCTCCATGGAGATAGGAGGACAGTAACTATGACGACTGGATGTTGCTTTTCATTAGATCCTTGGCACTTACCACAGAGCCTGTAAGTGAGTGGGCACCTAATGAATCTTGTTTTGACAATGAGTGAATGAATGAATGAAAGTATGTTGCTGCAAAGTCAAAATAATTATCTCAGCAGAACAGAGGCCACCGCAGGTGGACAAGGGGGACCGGGGGAGGGGGGGTAGCAAGAAATTGGTAAAGGTCCACAGAAAACGATTCCATTGTGTGACACTGAACATACTCATTATCCCGATTTGAGCATCACATGTTGCACACAGGTGTTGATATCCAACGCTGTACTCCCCAGATACTACAATCATGTTTCCATAAAGCAAACAAACAAACAACATGAAAACTCGTGTGCCCACGCCCTCACATACACCGGGTGATCCAGAAACTCAGTTGTCCTTGCCGGATACCTTCCTAACTCACAGCCATCTGGGAAAAGCCATGAACCCAGAAGTCCCGGCAGGCACCACCCCGACTCCCACCCCCACGCCCACGCACCTGTCTGTCCCCAGCAATCCCCGGTGGCGTCGGACCCGCACCCCCGCGCAGCGCATCCCGAGCGGGCACCTGGGTGTGGGCACCGCACGCGCCGGGCACAGGTCAGGCAGGAAGAGCTGCTGGACACGCACCTGGACCAGCGCCGCGCTGGCGCCCCCCACAGGCCGAGCAGTTTGTGACGGCCAAGTTCGAGGCGCGGCAGCCACTCATCGAGCGGCAGGCTGGCTGGCTCTGCTCTGCGCTGCCTGCAGCCAGGAGCGCCTCACTGCCTCCACCACGTGTGCAGAGTCCTGGTCGCGCTGCCCCACCTCCTGCTTGATCAGAGTGTGGGGCGCCAGCAGCGCGTCTGCCTCTCCTAGGCTGCTGGGCAGGGCCCCCTCGCTGCCGCCATATACGAATTTTCACCATAGTTCACCGTTTTCTGACAGATGAATATTATGGCGCTTCTAAGATGCTAGACATGTTAAGTATATTTCCTCCTTTTAAATCATTTTTCTCTTGGTGTATTAGTCCATCTCTGTTGCTTATACCAAAATACTTGCATAGTCTATAAAGAAAACTAAATTTATTGCTTGCAGTGTCAGAGGCTGGGAAGTCTGAAGTCCAGGGAACACAGCTGGTGACGGCCTTCTTTTGGTGATGACTTCAGTGATGCAGGATATTGCAAAAATGGCAACAGAGAGAGTGAAGTTCTTGTGTTCTCTTCTTTCAAAGCCCTCAGAATCACACCCTTGACCACCATTATTAATCCATTCACTACAGCATGACCCTACAACCTAATCACCTCTTCAAGGACCTACATTTTAATTACCATACTCGGAGTTCCTACCTTCAACAGTTACAGTGGGAATTAGGCTTCTAATATATGAACTTTGATGGACACAATTCAGTCAATCCACAGCACTTAGGATGAAAATTAGTTTAATTTCCCTGATAATAAAAATTATTTTCAAATGAACCAATGCCCAATTATTTTTAAATGGGTGCTTAGATAGCATCATGTAATCTTTTGGAGTGAGAAATTCGGGTATTGACAAAGGTAATACAGAGGAAAAAATTTAGGTTTTCAATCAGACGTAGAGAAATTCAAATCCAGTTTCAACCAACAACAGTGTGACTGAGCTTAGGAAAGTTACTTCAACCTCATAGATTTATATTTCCTCATTATGTAAAACCGCAAGATAATACTTATCTTGCTGGCTATTGTCAAGTTTTAAGGTAATATACACAGAGTGTGTAGCATGGAGACACTGCTCAATAGACAGCTGCTCTAAGAAACAGTATTGGTAAGTACACTACTCCAAACCGTAGCTATTGGATATTTCTACCATTTCATAACATTTCTTTATATACGGACACACTTCTGAAAATATGATACAAAAACACTTATGATGAGAAACCTTAGCTGTGTGTGTGTGTGTAACAAAAACATAATTATTGTTTACAATAAACCAAAAGCATGTTTTCTAAAGAAATATCTGGAGAATTAGAAGACTTACATATGTCAACTACCATACTCCGTTTACTGTATATATTTATTAGGGAGCAGATAAAAAAGATAAGACATATGAATATCATGTTTCCATAACTTCTCTACCAGCTATGACTGACTTATTTGGCTTTGGACAATTTACAGCCAAGTTACCACCTATGATAATATGGGACAATAAAACTAGATGCTCTCTAAGTTATACGGCAACCTAAAAAAATTCTGTCTTGACTATATTATTCTTTCTAATTAAATAATACAAAAACTAGGACGACATTGACTGTTAATTTCATCCCACAAAATTACCACTGTAGGATGATAATGATAATCTATGCCAACCCCCTTCACAGTGCCTACTATTGTAGAAATGTAGTGAATCACACTGGCTAACTATTTCAGTTTAGTTTTTATAGGATTAATACGGTGATGGCAATTCTAAATTTTGTTCTGAATTTTGCAGCGCACATGCTCAAAATTATCAATTCAAACAAGTCCCTAGGATTAGCTGTACCCTACAAAATTTATACAAACCTCTGCAATAACTTCTTTTCTGCAACAGCAATTTATCTCCAATGTAGCATTGCCAGTAGCACGCAAACACTCTTGACTAAAATGAACCCTCCTTAAGGTTTCTCAGAAAACTAAAAATAGAACTACCATATGATCCAGTCATCCCACTACTGGGTATTTATCCAAAGGAAAGGAAATCAATATGTCAAAGAGATATCCACACCCAAATGTATATTGCAGCACTATTCACAAGAGACAAGATATGGGATCAACCTAAGTGTTCATCAATAGTTGAATGAATAAAGAAAATGTGGTTTGTATACACAATGGAACATTATTCAGACACAAAAAGATGAATAAAATTCTGTCATTCGTAGTAATATGAATGAGCCTGGAGACATTATGTTAAGTGAAGTAAGTCAGGCACAGAAAGATAAATACCGCATATTCTCACTTATATGTGGGAGCTAAAAACGTTGATCTCATAGAAGTAGAGAGTAAAATTGTGGTTATTAGAAACAGAAGAGGGTATGAGGGAGGGAAAAGAGAGGGAGAGGTTGGTAAACAGAAGCAAAATTGTAGCTAGATAGGAGGAATAAATTCTAGTGTTCTATAGCACTGTAGGATAACTATAGTTAAAAACAATTTATTGTATATTTTCAAATAGCTACAAGAGAGGGTTACGAATGTTCCCAACACAAAGAAATGATAAATGTCTGATGGGAAGGATGTGCTAATTGCCCTGATTTGATCATTACACATCATATGCATGTGCCAAAATATCACTCTGTACCCCATACAGTTATTATGAGACAGTTAAAAATAAAATTTTAAATACTGAACTAAAATAACTAAAATAATTTAGTCAAAATAAAAAATTTAATCCTCCTTGGAATATATCTTACCCTATATTCACTAACACACTTCCCTTTCCATTGGTCCTGGGATTACTTCTCTCTGCTTATGTATTATTTGACTGCTCAGTGAGATTTGACAGTATTAGACATCCTTTCTTTCTTGTAAATCTTTTTGTTTGTTTGTTTTTCCAGAAATCCAGGATACCTCTCCCCTAGTCCTCCTTCTTCCTTACTGGCTACTCCCTGTCAATCTCCATTGCTGGTTTTTCCATTTCTACTAGATTTCTCGCTGTTTGCAGGTATGATCCAGGACCCATTCTTTTCTCCATCTTTTCCTTGAGAACCTCATTGAGCTCTTGGATTTAACTACACTGATGTGCCTTTCACTTCCAAATGTATGCATTCAGCCCTGGGGTCTTCTTTAAATTGCAGACTCATATACCCTACTGTCTATTTGACACATCCACTTGAGTTTCTAATTGGCATTCACAATTAACAAGTCTAAAGTAAAACTATTTTTACCCTCCTACAACCCCACTCTCCAGAAATTTTGATGAACTTAACCTTTCACCACCTTTGCTACTTTCATCCAAGCCATCATCTCTCATCTATATTATCACAAGTGACTTTTAATTGATCTCTCTGCTTTCACTCTTGCCCCCTTCTATTCCCTTCTCAACAGAGAATCCAGAGAAATATTTTAAAAATATAAAAAAAATTGTAATGTTCCTCTGCTTAAAACCAACCAAGAGCTTCCCCTTACACTTAGAATAAATGTACATACACTAGACCTCAATATCTATCCCCTGCCATCTTCTGACCATATCTACTACTGCTCTGCTTCTTGCTCAGTACATTCTAGCTATACGAATTTTCTTTTTGTTCTTCAAATATACCATTGTCATTCAAAGCTTAAGGCCTTATTTTAGAATATTTAAGTGGCTAACTCCTCAAAATTCAGAAATCAGCTTTAATGTTATCTCATAAGGGAGACCTTTGCTGTCCACTTAATTTCTAGCATATTATCCTGTTTTGTACATATTCAGCATATTATACTGATCGTTTTGTAATACTAATCTTTAGACAGAACCTTGTCCAACTTATTCAATTTTCTGTATCTAAAGCTTAAAATAGTGTTTGCCCCATAGAAGATTCTCAATAGTTGTTGAAGAAACAAATTGCAAGTATATGTAGAGGTATCTGTTAATAACAGGTATGAAAATGGTATCAGATATTTGAACAGGCCTTGGATAGTCTCTTCAGGAAATTAATAAAATGGCAGTGTGGCTGAGTCCAAAAAGAGATTTCTATAATTTGATAATAATCAACTTTAGTACCTGCAAACAGCATAGAAGTAATACATTTTTGTCTTTGGAACCTGTATGTATCTTCTAACCGGCATATCTTTCCCACGCCAAAGCAACTCCAGCAGGAAGGCAGCTGGTAAAAGCACTAGGCATTAAGGAAAAACAGTGTCTGGAAGTCAAAAAGTGCTGGCCTGCTCATGCAGGTATTTAAATGCGACTTCTAGTCAGTTAAGTCTATGGCTCTAACTTAATCTGAAAGTACTGAATAAGACAACTCAGTATACCCATTTCTACAGATTACACTGATAAGCTCAGTTCTAGAGAGCTTCAGGCATAGGCCTGACAGTTCCATTATTTCTGAGGTCATTATATGTGGCACTCAACAGATATCCTGGGGTTTGAGATTAAACCATACTTCCTAGGCCAATAGTTATTTATCCTATTTTCTTTTTAAAATGTAGGAATGACTCCAATAATTTATACCATTGCAGGGATAGGTTTAAGGATTAATGATATGGTAGGACACTATTTCCTTCAGGATATTCTAGAGAGTTACCAGTTAACCTTAGGTATTGGAAACCATATGTGATCAAGCCTGAGTATCTTTAATAAGCACAGACACACATTTCCCCTGCTGTGGAATTCATAGCCACTCTTGATAAAGAAAAACACACGCAGAAAAAGGTTAGTCTTTAGTGACCTGAATTTTCCAAATACTTTGCTTGAGTGGCAGTCGTGAGACAGAGGCTGCCTCTCTGGGGACTCAGGGACATGTGCCTATTTGTAGATCCTCATCCCTGTGGATGGCTCAGTGTTAGACACCACTGCATTAAGTGTAATAGGGAATGGATGCCAATCTTTTATTTTCACAGAGAAACTCTCTTTCTCCCCTTATTCTTCTTCCAGCAAAAAGAATCTGCTAATGACATAGTTCTTTAACCAGTCTAAGTTCATTTATCACTATATGTGCTCTCGTTTGCTTTCTTTAATTATTCTCCATTTTGCTAATTGTGATTATGCAGAGTACCACAATTTATCATATTTCTCTACCTCTTAAAAGACCCCTTTACATTTTTTGTTCTTTCATGGATTCTTATTAACATTTTTAATTGCAGCTGCTACAGAGGATCTTCCATATTTCTCTCTTTTTCTCAAAGTGCAGCAGTATTTATCTTTAATATCCCTAATAAATTTTTTTAAGTCTTGGTATTTTATGTTGCCTCTTCAAGTGTATTTTCTTAATCTAGACCTTTCTCCATAGGAAACTAAAGTTTGTCATTGATTTTCTTTTTAGTCAGTAATGGCGTGAATGTCACCTTGTAGGCTAGTAAAAGCAGATAACTTGAATGTTTTATTTAATAACTAATAAAATGCATTGGACACAATTCAATGAGTTAAATTAAAAATAGGCCTCAAATAAATAAATAAATAAACAACAGCTAAGCTGTGCAAAGGAAACAGCTTGCAGAACTCGGCATGCAGAATTTCTAATATCGTTTCTTGGATTTCACCCAAATCTATATTCAAGAAACATATATTGTTCACCTGAAAGGTTCAAGATGCTGTTTTAAGTAAAGATAAAAACCAAAACTGAGTTTGTATATTAAATAGCATCTTACAGATTTTGATAAAAGATATGTAGAGTAATAGAGGAAGATGTAATGTGCACTGAAAGACTAGGAAGAAAAAAATATTCTTTAAACCAGGAAAATCACAGGAGGATTTTAGGAAGAGGTGACATTTGAATTGGAACTTAAGTTAGATTTAGAATATTTGATATATTGACTAAAGCTAGTACCTAATAAAGGTCAGAGCATAAAAATATGAGAAAAATATGTGTTTTGAGATAATAATATAGTAGGGATAGAGGAGAAGGTTCACAAAGAATGGTATCAGATCAAGCTTAAGTGTAAATTAGGCTTAGATCACATGGAACCTGAGATGAAAACTTCGCCCTAATATGCAACAGGAAAGTATTCAACAATTTAAGTTTGAGAGGAACATGATTGCCTGTGTAATAGGAAAACGAATCTTATAGTAGAAGGCACACCGGTTATAAGACTATTACAGTAGACTAAGTCAAGCTTGAACTAAGGTCGCAGGAGGGAAAATGGAAGTGAGCTTGATTTAATGCTAAATTTAGGAGCTAGAATAAATATATTCATAAATAATTAAGTGAGAATAAGGCTTAAACCAAAGAAAGTCCAAGATTCTGCATCAAGGTAACTACAGTAAAAACAATAATATCCAACGCTTACTGAGAGGTTGCTAAATTTTAAGTGTGCCAAATATATTCATTTATTTTATTCTCAGACCATTCTTAGGAAGCTAGGAACAAATTTACCATTAACAGAAATTAGAAAATTTGATGGGAGAATATATTTGGAGTGAAGAATAATTAGCTTTGTCTTAATTTTGTGGTTTTAGATACAGGTAAGCTATGCTGCAGAAAGTTATTGCCCATATTTTAGAAAACAAACACAAGGAAGGGTTTTTGTTGTTGTTGCTTTCACTCTCTTTTTATTTTATATGTCCCACATGGATAATCTGGGGACTCTGCTTATACAGTCCCAGACTGATGGAAGTTCTTCCCTCTTCAGCTAACATTTGAAACATAGGGCGTCTGACTGCTCCACAGAAGGAGAAAATTGAAATGAAGTAGGCACATGTTTTTGACTGCATCAGCCCAGACATGATCCCCATTTTTCCACTCATAGCCCTTCGTACAGAACTAATCACATGGTCTTACCATAACTGCAAGGGTGGTTACAAAATGTAGGGGACACGTGGACTACTTGGTAAACATGGCTATCTCTGCCAGAGGCACCATCAGTTCCTTACAAGACATGGTAGTGCAATATAAATGGGGTCCAGAACTAAGTACAGAGTTCCAAACTAGTTTTTTCTAACCATGTGCTAAATTACTTAAAGATCGTGGATTCCACCATTTCCTTACTCATAGTTTTATCCACTACCACGTGATTCCATTTACTGAATCCTTCCCTTCCTTGTCTACATAGTTAATTCTGATTATTCTTCAAATTATAGCTCAATACATTGAAAAACAGTACTGGAGTAATTAGTCATCTACATCAAAGGAAAAAGATAATTAGTTATCTACATCAAAGGAAAAAGACTCATCTCAAAAATAGTTTCTGGGGAAAATAAAGAATAAACATGAATTTTAACAAGTATTGAAGAAGATTACATAGGTTAATATTTTGAGTACAGTCATAGGGAGAGTCACACAAAAAAGTGAATTCATCTAACTACATAAATTTAAAATTTCTAGATGTAAAATAAGTCAAGATAAAAAACAAACAAGGAAAAAAACCCTTGCAAAAATTAATTATTAAAAAAGTTACATCCTCAAAAGGAAAATTGCAAAGAGCAAACCAACTTATAAAATAAACATAAATAACCACTAGAAACATTTTAAAATTGAAAAAAATACTAATAAAGAACTCTTAAAATGCAAATAACAATGAAGTTAACTTTTACACCTCTAAAATAGTCAACTCAGAATTCTAAACATAGGTCATAAAAACTCAAATTAAACTCACTTATTATCAGTGTAATTACTATAGAATGCTTCTGGAAAGTATTTATTATTTGATAATTCCTTACACAAATATTTGCATACCTACTCTACACCTGACCCTGTTGTAGGGATTTGAGATACATCATTTAAAATTAATGATTTTAAAAAGTAAAGAATCCTTGCCTTCATTAACTTTACACTTTATTTGATCTCTTAGTTTGGGTTGCCTCAGAAAAAGATCCTGAATAAAGAATCTGAGTGCAAATAATTCATTTATGAGTAGATTATTGGAAGGTATGGTAGTGGATAACTGAGTTAGGGATAGAAAGCCAATCAATGATGAATTATTGTTAGTTATAACTGTTGGTAATTGACACTTAATCTTGCATGGAAACTCTGGTAAAGAAGGCAAAACAGGATTGAGAATTATCCATGAGAGGGCTGAGAGAGCTGGAGTATTTATGGACTAATTCTTGTGAGTCATTGGTTAAAACACTGCTTTGAGGGTGTTAATTTCTCCACACATTCAGTCTGTTATGCACAGAACAGCCTTCCATGGTTCTAGAAGAAAGCCCCAAAGTTTAGAAATGCAAAAAATGGCACTTTGATAAGAACAGGAGTAGTGTAAAAAGTCTACAGGGTATAGGTGGGGTGCTGACAGGTATTCTATTCCATGAAAGAAAGACAATGAATAACAAATTAAGTTACAGTTGTGCTAGAAAGTGACAAAAATATTATGAGAAAAGAAAAAAGTAGAATAAGGTAAGAGAGATTGTTATTCCCAGATAGTGGAAAGGCCAGTTTCCCATGTTAAACAGGGTGACTTTGGCAGACCCCATTGAGAAGATAAGATTTATGCAAAGACATAGGAGGAGGGAGTATCAACCAAGCAGAAATCTGGGTAAAATTATTACAGACAGAGAAAACATTTGAGCAAAGGACCCATTGGATTTTACATGGAAATTTTGAGGAACAACAATGCAGCTATTGTTACTGGAACCATGACAATATTTGGCAGAGAGGTAATGGATTGACTAGGGGAGAGACAGTATATGAATTACGTAGGACCTTTTAAGGATGTGTAAGGTGTTTTACTGTAATTAAAATGGGGACCCATAGCAGGTTCTGAGCAGAAGGTAACATAAAATGATTTCTCTTACAAAGACTGCTCTAGCATTTTCACTTCTGGCCTTGAGGAAGTAACAGCTTCAGACTTACCCTCTTGGAATAAACAAATAAAACGCTATACAAAATATATGGGGTAACTGTTTTCAGACATTGGACTATGATTCTTGAGAAAAAGGAAACTTAAAAGCTTACATGAAACACTTAGGAAAAGAGTTAATGAATGACAGGCACAGCCTAGAAATTTAAGGCAGCCCAAATAAATGGAGAAACACACCATGTTCACGGACTGTAAGACTCAATATTGTTGCTATGTCAGTTTCCCCACATTTAAGTATGTGTTTCAATGTAGTTCCAGTCAAAGCCCAATAAAATATTTGGTAGCAACTCAGAAGCTGATTCACAACTTATATTAAAATGCAGAGATATAGCATAAACAAAAATACTTTTTAAAAAGAATATATTTAGGCAACTTTCACTGCCCAAGTTTAAGAATTTCATAAAAAGCCATTGTAATCACACAGTATATCATTGCTGTAAGGAGAGAAACATAACTCAATAGACCCCAATAGAGAGTTTAGAAATAAAACTTGCAGAAACTTCATTTTCATCAAAGGTTCACTGCAATTCAGTGGAGAAAAGTAAATTAACAAATAATATTATAACAACTGGATACATATATAAAATGAGATAAACTGCAAGCTCTACCTAATACTGTACACAAAAAAATAATTTTAAAATGATCATAGAACTAACCATGAAAGCTAAAAAGATAAACTCCTTGGGGAACACATATGAGAAATCTTCATGACACTGGAATAGGAAAAGATATTCTTGAGAAAACACTAAAAGTTAAAACCATTTTAAAAATGATAAATTGTGCTTCATCAAAATTAAACACTCAACTATTGAAGTATAAAATGATAAAATGGTACTACTTTGGAAAACTATTTATTTTGACTCCTATGCTAGGCCCTAATAATTCCACCTCTTAGGTATTTACTCAAGAGAAATAAAGACATATGTACACAAAAAAATGTGGTGAAGAAATTTTTATAGCTGCTGTATTCATAACAACTACAAACTGGAAATAACCCAAATGTCCAAAAAGTTGATGGACAATTTAATGTGGTATACGTATACATTGTAATAATATTGAGCAATTTACAAAATAAACTATTGATTCAGTCAACAACATGTAAGAATTCCCGAAACAATATGTTAAACAAAATAAGGAATGAACTATCATTGCGATTGAATAATAAATGCGATAAGAAGTCAAAATTATCTTTGGATTGAATTTCCCTTAATTACAGCTCTACCCAAGAGAGACAGAAGATGCCTATGAGTATTGTGTAATGATCTTTCAGATCAGACTATTCTTAGTACAAAGTTTTTCATCTCTTTGTTTATGATATCATAGAAAGGCGTGATACTGCCTAAGAGAACGGCAGAGATTATCCACAGATCAATTGCTCTCTTTCAGTATGACAGTGCTTCTGCTGGGTCTAAAATGAACTCCACCTCCTGAATGTCTCTCAGGGGTTGACCCAAGGGATGTCTGTGTTGTTCTGAGATTCGGGGTGAAATTTGAAGGGTACTGGAGTAAAATGTTGGGAAAAGCAAGATGAAGGAATCAAGAGTAAGTGCTGAGTTTGGAAGCTTTGGACTTCCTTGCTTGCTTCCTTCCTTGTTAACTCATTTGACCGCAATTTATGTTTGGGTTAGCGTTTCATAGAAGGCAGAGGTAGATGCAATCTGCTTTTGCTCTTAGGCTTGCAATTCTTTGCCATAGTTCTATCACAAAACTAAATTCCAGAAGGACAATGTAACATTTTACAGGAAGATATGGCTGCTGAAGGTGGAAATAAAGGTCTCTGCTAAAGTCTTTTTATTGTGCTCAGACCTTCTGTACCCATATAGTCCTGCTTAAAAGTGGCAGCTCTGTGTGAAATTAAAACTTCCTTCACATCCATCGTTGTCCTCCACTTGCTCAACCAATAACCTGAATTGGGTGAAACCATACTTACTGTAAATAATCTTAAATTCTAGAGGCAAAGCTAACAAATGGAGTTTCTGGACCCTCCCTAAGGGTCGAAACTGAGCATATTCCTCTCTAAAATCATGAATTGTCCTATTCTATCCGGTTTTAGTAACAATGCATAAGGGGTTGGAAGGCAAATGGAGACCATTTAAGATATATTCTGTGGATCTTTCTTCTGAGTCCAGAAGTCTCCAACTGAGGATTTCAATTACTTTTTATTACAAAAACTTCAGTCTGTCCACTATTCCCTATATCTTCCAAATTAAAACCTTTATTATGCAAAGCCTCCAAAGAAGCCCCATATAATCCCCAAAACTTAGGCAAATATGACTCAACCCTCTAAAACTTAAAATTCTTAAAGAAAAAAAAAATCTCACATGGAAAGAAATAAGAAACCAGTTCTGCTGCTGCCTATAAAATCTGGGAAAGTGTGTTAAGTGGGTGTCCTTACAAGGAGTTAGATGGAAACACAAACTGTGAACACAACAGGGTTTGCTTTGATTTCCATACAGTTCTGGCTGCTGCTATTTTTAGGCCCAAAGGTACATACACAGGAGCTGCGTAAAGGAGCAGCTGAACCAGAAGGGCTCCAGGCTTTACTGGAGTGTATCAGTAAGGATCATAGCTCCATAAACAGAACTTGGAAATTCCATAGGTTTATGACTGTCGGAAGCCCTGTTGTCATTGTTGAGGAACCTGGAGGCAAGCAGTTCATCTTCTGACGCTTCTCTCTCCTTTGTTCGGTGCTCATTATTTTTAGGGAGTGCAAGGCCACTGTCATGGTGAACAACTTCAGAGTGATTTATTGTTTTTCTGCTGATATTTAGACTTTGGCTGCTGTGTACTATTTCCAAAATCACAGGTTATATGTTCTGCTATGTTCTTATTTTCAAACTGACCTGAAATAGAAAGGCAGAAACAGTGGGCCAAAAAAAAAAAAAAAATGGCTAGTGGGCTGTTAAATGCAATTTTAACTCTATAGTAAGGGGCTACAAAACGTCATCAAGATCATCTTCTCTTGAAGCAGAACTTAATCTTCTAAAGGTTTCATTTCTCACCAAATAAACTGTTTTAAGGACTCTTAGTAATCATAAATGCTATGTGTTTCCTCTTGTCAATCTAAAAGGCTCCACCCCAGCAAACATTAACTAAATTTCTGCCTGTCCCTCCTCTCCAGCTCGTTCCTCCCCTGGTGAAAGTATAATAGACCAGTGTTCATCACTCTCATTCTCTCTTTCTCTCTGTCTCTGTCTTTCTCTCTCTTACATACACACATACACAATTCTGCTCAAAAGGCTTGTAACATTTTCTCTTGAATATTGGTACTACAATATCAGTAGCTCCAATAGCATCATTCTAAAAAAGGCAACTAAGAATAGGTATGTGAATATACCTCAATAATCTCCTTTCACTGTAAAAATATTTTCCAAGTCTTCTAATGGGTAACTTCAAACTCTCAATGGCATTCTTCTGGTTTTCTTCAAAACGTGGTAGTAAGCCCAGTGCTATCATCCCCTCTGTTAACTGCTCAATACTGTGCTAGGCTAAGATGTACCACACATGAGGATGGGAACGGGGCCTGGTGCCTAGACTTGGCCAGTGCAGATCCCATTACAGGGGATTAGGTTGACACTAATGGGGTTGATTCTGCAGCCTGTTCATCCTCTGCTGCCAACAGTCAGAGTGAGCAGCCAGAGAACAGAATATCTGTGTGTTCCTGCCAAGACAACCGCAGTGGCTGAGGTTTGCTGCTATCAGTGCCTCTTCTGAATGCAGGCAGAAGGTCACACAAACCAGAGGCTGGCAGCAGCAGGGTTTTCAGGGTCACCTGGCAATAAAGGGGCCGAGAACATCAGGTGTCACACTCTGCTGTCAATGCCTTTTGTTTAAGAGGGGTTGGTTCTCACCCAATTAAAAGCTTCATGCTGTAAAGGTTCATTTGGGGAAAGGCCCAGGATTACCTCAAGTTCAGCAAATAATATTTTCTACTATGCTTAGGAAGACTTTTTTCCCTATATTTAGTGTGGCATAGAAAAGGTTTGCATTCATATATTTTTTCTGGCACAAAATCTGGCAAAAGTTGAATTTGTGCCCAAAGTGGCAAGTTTCTATATCTCCACATGAGACTTTTTTTTTGGCACTAGTTAGTACAGCCACAGATGACATCCTCTGCAGATACCTAGAGCTCATTCTCCAAAGCAGGAAGGAGATAAAATTACACCCCAAAGCAGCTTCTAAATGTTTAGTCTCCCAAAATCACAGGCTGTTGCACAAGCATTTGACAATCTATATTTCTTGCTTTGTTTTCTAACAGAAAAAGAAGAGATTTTTTTGCAAAAATCAGAGAACCAAGGTCACTGTATTTTGATTGGATGATTAACATTTATCTTCAGGTTCTTTGATGTCACTAAATTGTTGGCCCACCTGCCCAGGCTTGACAGGAGACTAAAAACCACCACACTGTCATGTTAATATTTCTTCAAATAAGAACACGTGCTAATAGTAGAAACAAATATTTTAAATGTTTTTAAAGATGTTTTTTATGTGACAATTACTTTACGAAGTACTTTGAGTTTATTATTTTTATTTTTTTTATTTTCAATCTAAATGTTTAATCATGGTTTCAGTCATTTCCTTAAGACTGCCATACAAATTTGTGAGCCCCCACTCAGTTCTTGGTGTCAGTAACATCGTGACCATGATAAAACACATTTTTTTCTGAGATGCAGAGGATATTATTTAAGGGTAATTGAATGAGTGAAGCAAACTCCCTTACTTCCCTAGGCTAGAATTTAAAATTATTTATATGAATAGCAAGAGATGCTAAATAAGACTACACATGTAATTCTTGCATTTGAGATGAGAAGGAATGAACACAGTCAATAAGAGGTTAATAATATGCCTGGACCCTTTCTTATATAATTTATTTTTAAAAATTCATGTATATCTAAATAATTTTTATTAATATAGCAACTCATATTTCTCAAAATATTTTAGTTAGATGATTCCCTATTTCTGTCAATAAGCACATTCTTTAAGTAGGGCAAGAAAAACTATTTTACTGTTTTAGAAGATGAAACAGCCAAATAGAAATTAAACATACTTTTATAAGTTCAGAAATAGCTTCCACCACTTATCCCTTTACTAATCTTATAATCTTCATCGTTTCCTTTTGCACTACGTCCTTACTACAATGTATACTACTCATTACTCTGCTTCTTCTGCAGTGAAGAATCTGACCAAACAATTCAAGACTATATAAATGTGCGGTGAAAGTTATGGAATCAACCTCGGTGTCCATCAGTAGATGAATGGATAAAGAAAACGTCATATATATATATATATATGTATATACACACACACACACACACACACACACATACACATACACACAATGGACTACTACTCAGCAATAAAAAAGTAATGAAATCCTGTCATTTGCAACAATATGGATGAGGCTGGAAGACATTATGCTAAGTGGTATAAGTCAGGCACTGAAGGAAAAATACCATATGTCTTCACTCATATATCGGAGCTAAAGAAAAAGAGTTGAGCTTATAGAAGTAGAGAATAGAATTGTGGTTACTAGAGGCTGGGAAGAGGAGGGGGAGAGGTTGGTTAACAGATACAAAATTACAGCTAGATAGGAAAAATAAGTTCTAGTGGTCTGTAGTAGTGCTAGGCAGCTATGATTAACAATAATTTATTGTATGTTCTCAAATGGCTGGAAGAGCGGATCTCAAATGCTCTCACTGGGAAGAAATGATACATTTTTGAAATTATGGATATGCTAATTACCCTGATTTGATCATCACACATTGTATACATGTATTGGAATATAACTCTGTACCCCAGAAATATTTACAATCAATACATGCCAATTAAAAAATAAATTTTAAGAAATCTGTGGAGACAATAATATCATTATAAAGAAAGAAGTTTTTTTACTAAAGAGTTGCAATTTGTGCCTTTAGGACTAACATCAGACCACTTAATTTTTTCCTCCCATAACTCTATGAGCTCCTATAGAAGATGAAATTCAGACTTGTCTTCTCCTTAGACATTTTAATTAGCCAATGATTAAGTCCTACTGTGTTAGCCAGAATCCAGTCAGGATATAGAAGCCACACAAGTTATGTTAGCAGAGAGAATTTAATATAAAGAATTGCTAACCAGGTATTAGAGAACTGAGCAAGAATAAGGGAATGCTGAGATTTCGTGAAGTAGTAACTGCAGGAAATGGATGTTAACCCAGGGCTGGGAAAACAGAAGGACAAGGTTGGAGTTATTCGAGTTTAGAATCTTAGAGAAGGGGCCCAGTGGAGCCAGGGCTCAGATCTCTGATTAGGGGGCACTGCTTGGATATTGTTGGGGCCTCACGAACTCAGAGGAGGGACTCTTAAGGAGACAGGGTTCAGAACTCTGAGGAGGATGTCTCTAATGAGACTGGTTCTAGAATTACTGGGAAAACTGAAACCCGGAATCTGCTGCTTCTTCTTGTAGCAAACTGCTGTTGCTGAGTGAATGATCACTGCATAGGAGATGCTAACAGAAAATCCCTTCTTCAGCCTCCAACCTCCTGTCTCCCTGTAGCACCACCCCCGGCCCCAGGCAGAAACTAACAAGAATCAGCTGGCAAAGAAGAAAACATGGTTTGTAGTGTCTCAGCCCCAGCATCAAAGGCTGAGTATAAAAGGGTGTGTTTGAAGCTAAGAAAGAAGAGTTTAATAATTGCCACATGCAGAAGAGAATATAAAGAAATAATGATGATTCTTTGATTCTGTATATGTATATGTATTGTTTTTCTGCCTCAGATAATATAGTGCTTTAATAAACATTAATTCAAATAATGGGTGCCGAATGAAGTTACCTTAGGTAGGATAGTCAAGTATAGTCTCTGAGGAGCTAATATTTGAGTCAAATCCAAGCAAATTTGTTATAGTTGAAGAATATGAGGAAGTTCAATGTGGCCAGATTCAACAAAGGGCAAGAGATGTAAGAGAGAGAGTGAGAGTTATTCAGCCAGTTCATGTAGAACCTCAAAGGCTACCGAAGGAGTTTGAACTTGAAGTCCAATGATAAGTCATGTGGTGAGATTTTGGTTTTTTTGATATTTTAAGATGTCATCAACTTGTTTATTCATCAAAGATGTTTGAAAGTTCACTCATTCAATACATATTTTCTGAGAACCCAGTATGCCTCACGTATAATAAGTTTTAATGAGCAATGTGGACATGTAAAATGATTCCTACTTTCAAAGAGTTTGGATTTTGTTGGGGAGTAAATACATGTAATGTACTACAGAACCATGAAAGTTAACCATAAAAGAGGCCATAGGAAAGGAATAAATAATGTAATGATGTAGGCAAATATTCAAGCCTATCTTTTTTTTTTTTTGGTGGCTGGCAGGTATGGGGATCTGAACCCTTGACCTTGGTGTTGCAAGGCTGGGCTCTAACCTACAAAGCTAACTGGCCAGTCTATGTTTTTCTTTTTTTTTTGATATATAAGAAATATGTATTTATTGTAGAGAAATGGCAAAATAAGGAAGCATGGATAAGTAAAAGCTAAATAAAAATAATCTGAAATCCCACTTCCAATGTGAATATTTTGAGTGTTAATATTGCTAATATTTTGCCCTATTATTTATTTTTTATTGGTTATGAATATTCATGAGGTACAAAGCTGACTGACACCACTCATGACCAAGATGTGATGGCCAGATACATACTGGCGTCATGTCCATTACCACAAATTGCAATTGTATGCCACGTACCCCACCCAATTATCCCCGAGGAAAGTGGGATCATTTAGTTGGTTTTTATATGTCGCCCTGAATGTTGTGGTAGGGAGGAAGGGTTGACAAATGCAGAATTAGGAACAAGTAAAGGAGACGGTGGAGTTATCCAGGTGAGATGAGAATGGTTCAAACTAAAGTAGTGGTTGCAAAGGCAGAAATGGATAAACATGAAATATATATTTGAGGCAAAGGATTAGATAATAAATGAGTAAAAAGGAAAAAAATACCTATGTTTTGAGTAATTAGGAGGATCATGTTACTATCTACAGAGATGGCATACTAAGGCAGAAAAAGCTTTGGAAGAAAAATTAAGAAATGTTAACTGTAGATTTTATGTTTTAGAGCACATGGCAATATGGTGACTGGATAAAAGAGCCTGTCGATGGAGAGAGCAGAGTTAAAAGGATGTATTTGAAATTCCTTAGCAGATAATGGTAACTGGAGATGCTGACAAGTCTTTTACAAGTGTGTTCATTCCAACGTCTTTTGGTCACAAAAAGTTTTGAAATTAATATAACGAAGAGTAGAAAAAGAATATAGTGAAGGAAGAGAGAGAATCAAGTTGGCATCTATCCTACAGCTCATATCACATTTTCTCTAACTGGACAAAGTTAGAGTGCAATGATAATAACCATTGTGGGTCTCTGAAGCCTCATTTGTGATTGTGACTAAGAAAAGATCTATGTGGCTTATAAATGGTTCATTGATTCTCAATAAAGATTATTTAAACACCAAAATTAGAGGCAATCACAATTCAGAGGAGAAGTTTTCTGTAAATACAAAACCATACTTCATGCATTAATGCACCAAGGATTAGAAAGATTTTCATTCTTTCTGCTGCATCTTGAT
Source organism: Cynocephalus volans (assembly GCF_027409185.1). Lineage (NCBI taxonomy): Eukaryota > Metazoa > Chordata > Mammalia > Dermoptera > Cynocephalidae > Cynocephalus > Cynocephalus volans. The sequence goes on from NC_084461.1 coordinate 233,951,138, forward strand.
CAAGGTTATGATCCAATAGCAGTTAGTGTCAGAAAAAAATATGGGCCCTACTACTTGTCTATATTTAGGCCTAACTATTCTATTACATCTTCATCTATTACCTTGTGTGCCTTTATTTGGAATTATTTCTCAACAATAAGTGTCACATGGAAAGATTAACTATATAATTGCCAGTGTAGATTATCTGACACAGCATCAGACAAGAGATTTCACAATTTTTTAAACAATAATAGAGTAATTTAACTTTTTTTTTTTACTTTTAAATACATACCCAACTTCAAAAGTAAATTACTTACTAATTTGAAATAAATCTGGGTGTAGTAAATTTAATGACTTCTTAATTATATATTTTAATGATTTTCTTTCAGCACATTTCAGTAGTTAGACAAGATTTACCCACATCCTAATACTTACACCTGCTTTCATGTTTGATAGCTTATTTACATGAAATCATTATTATTTATTTATTTTTAGTGTGAATGTCAAAATATCATAAGTATTTTTAAAATTCCAGTATAAATTTCTCTTCATCAGTGAGGCTTATTATACATACTGGTCATTTAACTGATATTTTGTATATGGCTAGAGAAATTTCTGCTATCCCTCCTAAGGTTTAGTGGTTGTGGAAGTAGAAATAATTTTGTATGTACTTTCAGCATCAGCCAAAAATTATTTGTTGTAAAATACCTTGCATTAACCTTTTTGCAGTCCAAGTGGCTGCTACTTACACCTTGATTAAAATATTAACATAGATTTACAGATTCCCACAAAGTTTCTTTCTCCAAGCAGTAAGACTTCTAGAGAATAAATAGAAAATACTCCTCCTGCATATAGGTAGCTTTCCAAAATTAATGAAGAATTAATAGCAAGCTAGTAATAAAAATAATCAGTAAGGAAATAAACATGACACATTGGAATAAATTTAGAGCTTAAAACAGAATGATGTTTTTCTGATAGCCTTTCATCCCCATTCTCTCTAAATTGCCCTAACTCAATCTTATCCTCAGAGAAAACAAGGAGAAAATAAGAAAAAAAGAGAAGGAAAGAGATAAAGTAGAAAGTTTCTTATTTATTTGCTATATTTTAGATAGTACAGAAGGAAGAAAGACAAAACAAATTGTCCTTTTTTAAAATTCTCCTTTTTCAAAATTATTCTCCCTGTTACTTGAATGAGATTTTTAAAAATGCTACTAACAATAGCTTTATTAATTAATTTAAGGGTTCCTGCAGTTTAGGTATCATTTTTTTCTCTAACTTGAAAACTGTCTTTCTAAATAATGAAGGCACTTGCTATGATAAAAAATATAAAAAGTAAAGTACATGTATTCATATCCAGTTGCCTTACTATATAAATAGAACTATTCAGGTCCTTAAATTAGTCCTGCTTCTCTATCACACATCACATATATGATAGATTGTTTTCCTAAAGATACTTAACAGACATTCTTACATGTATTGAAGAGATCAGAATGAAAATTCTATATAAAGAGGTTCGAACAAAGAATACAATATTCTTTTCATCATAACAAAAATATTTACAGATTTTCATTCATATACATGCAGATACTATGCACAATAATCCCTGAACAATAGCCCAGGCCCACAGTTCTGTAATGATCATTGTCATCAGTTATTACATTGATCCCTACAAGTAGTGCATTCATCCCAGTGTTACGAAAACATTGTCACAGTTCTTTTAATGCAGTGTTAAAAAGTGTTCAGTATCTGCAAACCTCATAGAATAGAGAAGAAACTACTGATAGTATTTCAGAGATAATTTCAGCAACTCATAAATAGAATAAAACAGATCTGGAAAAAAAAACTGTAAAATAATTATTCCTTACATTGTCCTCAAACTCTTGAAACAATTTATTTGAAAAATGGAGTAAAACTTTCAGTGAAAGTGAAATATTCATCTTATTCATTTACTGCTGAACGAATTCAATAGTGACTGTTGAGCTTATTTTCTGTGCACATTGTTATGGAAAACACAAAAAAGCAGGAGAAACCACCTTGTTCTTGAAGAGCTTAAGATCTAGCTAAAAAATCAAAATATTGAAGTATAAATGGATAACTGGAAAACAAATAACTGGCAGTATAAAATACACACATAAGTGTGCATGAAGTATTAGCTAAAGGGCAATTATTGCAGATTGAAACTCAAGATGAAATGATTTTTGTCAAAGGCAATTCTAAGATTTATTATTCTTATGACCTACCACATTAAGTACAATTTTGATACACTGCAGTTTTTTGCTAGTCCCAGATAATAGCAAGAGGAATAGAAAGCAGTCTCTACCCTATACATATGAAGTAATTCTTAAGCCATTTTGTTGGGTGCTGTATTAGAGTATGAACCAGTGGCACAAGAAGTTCAGGAAAAGAATACTTAGTTAGGTCAGAAGACATCAGAGAGAACATACCACATAAAAAATTACATTCAAGCCTGTTTAAATGATAAATAGGAGGGTGTCCTAAGCAGAAGATACCACAAGTCAACAAACAAACAAACAAAAACTAATCATTCCCTATGGTTGGAAAAGTAGGGAAAGTTCATAAGAGTATTGCAAATACTGGAAAGATATGCAAGAATTAGATCATAAATCCCTTGTATTCCATATGAAGAATTTCCAAATTTATCATAAGAGTTTTGTAGAATCACTGAAGGACTTTAAGACTGGATTGGTAGAATTTGCAATTTAACAGATCAGTTTGATGGCATTGCAGAAAACAGACTCTGTGGACTAAAGGGAAAAGAGTTAGGAAGTGTATCACATACCTCTTATGAAACACTTCAAACCCTCCTAGGCTCAGTTGTGTTGCCTGGGCCACATATTTCCAACCTGAGGGCACTTCGTCACATGTCCTTTTCTGGTCATACATCTTTTCCCTTTTGTTCCAAGGCTTCCCTATTGACCTTTGTGGTCTCATTTGGTATCCACATATGTGTAACCAAAAACTGGACGGCTGTAAAAGCCTTGGGACAATCTTTGGCCAATAGGAAACAAAAACAAGTCGACAAATCCTTCCAACATTTCCTTAACGTCTCCACTTCCCAGTCTTTCAGTAATAGGTTATGAGATTTCTTGGGAGAGAGCATTTTGGCATGTAGCGGTCAGACTTAGCGGCAGCTAGCTAGATATTGTGCCCACCTACTGGTTCCCTTTCCTTTCCAAAGTTACTCCTTTTCCTCACTCCTACTCCCTCTACTCCATAAAAATATGTCCTTGGGAATTTATCTTTAACCATCACAGAGAAGGAGAAAAGAATGAATTTGAGAGATAGTAAGAAAATACACTCAACACGGCCAGGTGACTGATTGGATTTTGGAAATGAGTAATAGACAGTAAGCAAGAGAGACTTCTAAGATTGTGGTCTGGGTAATTTGTTGAAGAGCAGTACCATGAAACAAAGTAACAAATATAAGAAGAGAAGTGGTTTCGGAATGTAGAAATACATTCCATTTCAGATATGACATCATTTATCATCAAGGAGGAACTATCAAAAAGACGATCGGAAATATGAATATAGAGTCCAGAAACGATGTTTAGTCTAGAAACTACAATTTGGGAGTCCTCAGCTTTCTTCGGCCAGGGGAACTCACAGGTAGAGGAGAGGAGGATCAAAGATGGAATCCTTGAGTACTCTATTAATAAGCAACATGGAAGGAGAACAGTTAGAGTGTGACATGCAGTTGCCAATAACGAGGGAACAGAATGAAAAGTAATACAAGCTTGAAAGCCAAGGAAGTAATGAATCTCAGAAAGAGAGGGATCAACTGTGTTAAATGTGGCAAAGAAACTAAATAAGATAAAGTGGAAAGTGTGGACTAGATTGAACAATAATGTCACTGTTGATATAACAAGTGCATTTTCAGAAGTAAAAAAGAGCAGAAGAAAGAAGATCATAGAATAACAATAGTAGCTGGAAAATGAAGGTGAATATGTAGGTAACAATTATTTCTCCACCTCTCTCCCCCTTGTTCCATAAAGACTTTCTCCACCAGTAATTTGCAGACACCTTACAGGAAAGAAGCCCTGCTGGCAAATCCTCACTAAGAAAAATAACACAGACTTAAGACTTCCATTGCTCCTCCCATCATTGTGTGCTTCTGCTATGTTGGTAATTCTCTTTTACTTTCTATTTTGAACTGACAAGATTCCTAGTTCTGAAAGAACTGACAAGATTCCTTTTCTGAAATGTTAGCATCAGGAAGACTTCTCGTTCTACTTTGAAGGAGCACACCATTCATCCATTGAGATATTTATCCATGGCATTTATTTACCCATTTATCCATGGGAAATATTTAGCCCCTAGAGCAGAGCTACATTAAGACAAGCAGAGCCACTCCTCACAACTGCACTAGGAACATAGACCCAGATACACCTGATACTCTTGGAGGAAACAGATCTACGTCACCACCTCCCTCTCTCATCATCCTCCCCCCACCAAGAAAAAAACTAGCATGTTTATCTCCCTTCTCTTCTCTCCTTTTCCAGGGTATAATTTGCTTTTCACAGTTCTGACTGTAGCATTCCTGTCCCACTTTGGGGTTCAGTGCACAAGCAAGTAAGAAGAGAATAAAATAACAAGAATCTTACTAATATGCTTGAACTAGGCTTGTTCTTTAGTAAGCAAAGACTACATTTCTCATTGAGTCAGAGGGACTTGTAGTGTTTTAACATAATTCTGAATGATTAGAGAATATCTTTATGCAAAATAGAGATTAGAAGAGAAAAAATTTTTATGACTCCAAAGTTATTGTGTCACATAAATTAGACACAGTTTTATTTTCTCATCGAACACATTAGACTGATTTGGAATATCACTGTCAGTGTTACAAAGGCAGAAAAAGATTAACAAATTCCTGTACAGTTTTTTTTTTCCCTAGGAAAAGCAAACCCCGAACACAGCAGTATGTTAGAAACAATGTTTAGGACATGTAAGATCAAGTATAGTAACAATTTGTAATCAGTACCATGTATTCTAGCAATAATAAAATAATTTGGATCTTATCTATAAGAATATATCCTAAAGTGTTTTGGGACTAGCAGAAATGAGAAAGAAAATCCAAAGTGTAGATGAAATAACAGAAGAATAAAGGAGAAGCATGATAAAGAGGTTTGATCTATTGAGGAATGGAGAGGAAATCTCAATCCTAACAGTTTTTAATAGTTAACATAAAACTAAATCCATAATAAAATACTAGAACTCTGTGTGGTTCAATAAGAAATATTGTTCTTGCTTAGTAAAAAACAAGCATAGTTCAAATTGGGGACATATGGACATGGATCAGCTTTATTCCCTAAACTAAGACTTAAAAAAATATTGAGGAGCTTTAAAACAATGCCAGTGTTGAGGGGCTAAGGTCTCCTAAAATATCCCTTGTGAATATGGTTGCAAAAAATATTCGGCAAAATACTAGCAAACCTAATCCAGCAGCATAAAAAGGATTATACACAATGACCAACTGGGATTTATTCCAGAAATGCAAGGTTTGCTCAACACACAAAATCAATCATTGCAATACACTGTAAGACTAGACTAAATATTTTTTAAAAAGCAGAAAAAAGCATTTTTTAAAAAAGTCAACATCCTTTCAAACAAAAACACTGAACAAACTAAGAATAGAGGGAAACTTCCTCAACCTGATTGATTAAAGAGCATTTAGGAAAAACTCACAGCTAATGTGATACTTCATGAAGATAGACTGTGAACTTCCTCCCTGTGATCAGGAACAAGACAAGGATATCTGCTCTCACCACTTCTACTCAAAATTGTATTGGAGGTTCTAGCCAGGGCAATTAGGCAAGAAAAAGAAATAAAAGACATGTATATTAGAAAAGAAGTAACATCTCTATTTACAGATTACATGATCTCGTATATAGAAAATCCTAAAGAATCCACACAAAAACTATTGAAACTAATAAACAACTTTAGCAACATTGCAGGATATTAGATCAATATTTAAAAACCCAATTTTATTATTATATGCTAGTAGTAAATATAAAAATAAAATTAAGAAAACAATTTTATTTACAATAGCATCAAAAATAATTAAAAATTAGGCATATATTTAACAAAAGAAGTGTAAGACATATACACTGAAAACTATAAAACATCACTGAAAAGAATTATAGACATAAATAAGTGGAAAAATATTTCATGTACAAAGATCAGAAGACTAAATATTGCTAAATTGGTGTTATGGCTTAAATTGTGCCTCCCCCCACATTCCTATGTTGAAGTCCTAAATCCAAGTACATCAGAATGTAATGTTATTTGGAAATAGGGTCACTGAAGAAGTAAACAGTCAAGTTAACATGAGGTCATACTGAAGTAGAGTCTCTAACCCAATATGCCTGATGTCCTTATGAAAAGAATGACATGGGAAGAAGAGAAAGAGATGAATACAGAGAAAAGACAATGTGAAGACACAGCGAGAATGCCACCTACAAGGTATGTCAAAGATTGCCAGCAAACCATCAGAAGCTGGAAGAGATGCACGAAGCAGATTATCTCTCACAGCCCTCAAAATGAATCAATCCTGCAAACACCTTGATTTCACTTTACTAAATTTCTGCTGTTTAGGGCACTTAGGCTATAGTACTTTGTACAGCAGTCCCAGGAAACTAATACAGTCTGCAATATTCCCAAAATTGACCTAGTGATTCCATGCTATTTCAGTAAATATCCATGCTGAATTTTTGTAGACACTGACAAACTAATCCCAAAACTTCATATAGCAATTCAAGGAACCTAGTATATCCAAAACAATCTTGAAAAAGAAGAATAAATTTGGAAGACTCCTACTTCCTGATTTCAAAACATACTACAAATCCATAGTAATCAAAACAGTGTGGTACTGGCATAAGGATAGATGTATATATCAATAGAATTGATTGAGCTTCAATAGATTGAGCATCCAGAAATAGATGTTTAATTTTTGGTCCACTTATTTAGACAAAGATGCCAAGATAATTCAAAGTGGAAAGACCAGTTTCTTCAGTAAATTGTGCTGTGACAACTGGATATCCATCTGCAACAGTATGAAGTTGGATTTCCTCTTCATAACTTTTATAAAATTAACCCAAAATGGATTGTGGAACTAGATATAAGAGCTAATGCTAAATATAAACCTTTGTGATCTTGGAGTAGGTAATGGTTTGTTAGATATGACACAAAAAGCACAAGCAATGAGAACAAGAAAAATAGATAAGTAGGACTACATAAAAATTAAAAATTTTTTGTGCTTTTTAATATTCAGTCCTCTCACAAAATCACATTTCTCATTTTTTTAAATCATAGAGGAAAATGGTGTAAATACACAAACGTGTAGTTACTCATCATCCCACCATCATAACACAATTATTTTAATTTTAACATCTCCTGCCAACCCTTATATCTATCTGTATAAGTAAAATCATGATATACACAAATTTATATATTTTTATTATCAAAATAATTGCAATAAGTGAAGCAAGAAATTGAAATGACAATCCAATGAGTGGGAGAACATGTTTGCAATCATATTTCTGATAAGGGACTTATACTTACAATACATAAAGAATCACTGCAACTCAACAATAAAAAGACAAATAACACAATTTAAAAATTGACACTGAATTAGACATTTCTCCACAGAAGATATAAATATGGCCAATAATCATATAAAATGATGCTCAACATCCTTAGTCGCTAGGGAAATTCAAATCAAAACCTCAACAAAATACAATTTTACGTCCACTGCGATGACTATAATCAAAAAGACAGACTAAAAACAAGCATTAGCAAAAATGTGAATAAATTGGATTAACATCATACATAGCTGATGAGAATATAAAATGTTATATAGATGCTTGGAAACAGTTCACCAGCTTCTCAGAAAGTTAAACATAGAGCTGCCATATGACCCTGCAACTTCTCTCGTAGGTATATACCCAAGAGAACTGAAAACATAGGCCCACACAAAAACTTGCATGAGAATATTCATAGCAACATTATTCATAGCAGGCAAAAAGTGAAAACACCACAAATGTTCATCAGTTGGACAAATAAATGAAATGTGGTATGTTCACATAATGCATATTATTCAGCCTTAGAAAGGAATTAAGTTTACAGTGTTATGTCAGTGAACAAATGTGGTGACCACTCTGTAGTGCACGTAATGAAGTGTTTAAGGACATAGGTATAAACATTTGTTCTAACATTGCCACTTGGAAACAATGTTGAGAATGGTGTTATTTCAGTGAAGAAATGTGGTGAATACACTGTAATGCTTGTAGTGAATTATTTAAAGAAATGTACATAAAAGATAATTCTAAGAATGCTAAAAAGGTAATAAAGCTCTGATACTTGCTACAACATGGATGAACCTTAAAGACATTATGCTAAGTGAAAGAAACCTGACTCAAAGGCAACATATTAGATGTTTTCATTTAAATGAGCTGTTCTGAATAGACAAATCCAAAGAGACAGAAACGGTACTAGCCATGTCAGTGACTGGAAGGAGGAGAGAATGGGGAATGACTGCTAATGCGTATAGGGCTTATTTGGGGGTGATAAAAATGTTCCGGAATTAGATAGTAGTGATGGTTGGACAATTATGTTAGTATTTTAAAAACTACTGAGTTGTACAGTTTAAACATAATAATAAACTATCAAAAAATTCAGCATCATGCACTACCCCAGATCCTTGAAACCAGAATCTCTAAATGTAGGCTGATTATTAAAATTTTGGCAGCTCTTAAGTAAAAACAAAAGTCTACCAGTAGCCCATTTCCTCACACAAATTTATAGGACTTCTAACTACACAGTTACTCTGAGATATCTCTTGCTATATCAAAATTGTTTTTTTAAATCTTAGGGGGAAAAGTTATAAATACACAAACATGTTTAATTATTCATCATCCCACTACCATAACACAATTATTTTTATTTTAACATCCCCTTCTATCATTACCCTTTTCCATGTAAGCACAATTACGGTACAAGCAAATTTATATATTTTAATTATTATACAATTATAATGTGCTGTAACTAACAAATGTTTTCTATTATTAGTCAATAATATTTCAAAAATACAGATAATGTTGAAACTAGAATCTCATCCATATACCGACTTTCTGCTGTAGATTTTTTCCTTAACACTACTTTCCCTTCTAGAAGTGGGATTGTATGCTTGTATGGCACACATTCTGCTCTCCAGAAGGAGTGGTATTAATATATTTCTCATTGGTGTTTATGTAAAAATTTTGCCGCCCTTCCCAAGTGTATTACATTGTCATGGCAAAGTTTGTTGTTGTTGTTGTTTTTTGCTAGTTTAACATTGCATAAAGGTCATTGCCCTATTGTTTATTTTACTGTTGTTTTTGTGTAGGCCCTCCTACTGGGTTGATCATCTAGTGCCAGATGATAATAAGCAACCACAATAGTAGGTTAATTAAACTAGCAGTACTCCAGAATGATTTTTAATACCATCTGTTTTGGGAATCATTGCAGCTGAAACTTCCAACCTATATACTACGTTCACAAAATCTTCACTTATGGGCCACATTAAGTTTATTTGACAGCCATTCTGTGGCACTCACAGAGTAGCTCTGAGTAAAATTATAAAAACTATAAGGATCTTCCTTCATAAAGGATCCTTTCCCACTTAATGGTCCTCTTTTCCCACACTTTATTTTTTCTTTCTATTCTTTATTATTACATTTTTAATATAAAATAATACATATTCATTATAACAAGTAAAACAATGCAAAAATATATAGATAAAAAAATTACTTGTCCATTCCTCCACACCATTATGCCAATCAAATCCAAGTCTGTGATAACCAATATTTACAGCTTATTGGGTATTCTTGAATTCTTTCCTTAATGTTCATGCAAACATATAAAGAAATGCTAGGAGTCTCAATTATTTCAAAAGCCTCATACTAAAGAAAGCCCTCCATTTTTTCCACTCACATTAATAACTAACCACTTATGGTGTTAATCTCCCAATAATAATTTATTGTTAACAGGCCCCAAAGCTGTAAATTTGGAAGTAAATTCTGATAGCATTGATCAGTGGATAAAAGAGGATTGTGGGTTGTGGGGGTAGGAGAAGGGGCAGTATATGGCCTTTCAGAACCTCAGAAATATCTTTGAGTTCTTACCCTTTCTCATACATAAGGCAGTCTCTGAGTAATACTTCTTCTCTAAGTGTGCATGATCTGAAAGGTTTCAGTTTACAGGAAGATGTTGGCATAACCTCGTAGTCACATACAAACATAAATATGCAACCAGTTACTCTTTCATCCATCTGCAGTATATACTAGTCCTTACAAGCTACTGAAGAGCTGTACATGTTCATGCATGAAAAGTGCCTTTGTTGTTTATGCATTGACTGTTTATATGAGGACAAACCAGGTGATAACATGTAATGTATTAAACAACAAAGATGATTATGGAACAATAGAAAATAATGAGGTAAGGATGAGGTAAGGCAACAGCCCCCATCTGCCCCAGGTAATATGTGGGGGACAGAATGGAGGGAATATCTAAGCTTTGCTTTTGTCTGTATCTTTGAAGTTCACACATTTATTACATAGCTGTACTTTTAACTGTATAGCCTAGGAGAAGCAATAATTTACTGGAATTAGAGCAAATATAAACTCTGCCTATACCACATACAGATCATTAATAGTTTTTCCTGTAATAAAATGAAAATCCCAAAATGCCATGGAAAAACACTGTGATTCTGGAAATAATAACAAGACAATTTAAGCATCGAAATGAAATCTTACCAAGTGTCATGGGAACAACGTTTAGAGACTCTCAAGACAGATAACATTAGAAGAGAAATGACCAACATTTCATACATTCCTCTGGGAGTATTTTTACTTCCATTTCTCTTGAGAAGGGACTGAAACCATTTCATAAAATAACCAACTAATTAATTCTGCCACCATAAAATCAATATAAACCTTTGACATTAAAGGCAAGTAAGTTCACTTTGGTCCTATGTGTTTATATTTCAACAACCAGAGCAATATTTCAACATTGTAAGTCTATGATTTAATTTTGTGCATTATTTCTAAAGATATTGTGGAGCGTGTTGATCTATTTTCCCATTTTTCTTGCTTAATGCAAACTTGCTTTGTTTCAAGGCGACCAGTACAAATCATAATTGAAGAGGAAGGCCAAAGATGAAGACGAAAGAAAACAATGCTAAAACTCAGGTTTGAGGGATGAAGTCATTAAAAGTGTTCATGATATTAACAGCCAAAGACTTTGGAAACAGGTTGGGATACACAGCATAAACAGAGTAAGATAATAGTTAATACTGGTGACCAAGAGTCTTACAAAATAGGTACAGAATGAATTTCATTAGCTGGCAACTAACAGCCCTGAGATGGACCTTCAAGATTAACATAGCTATGTACCTGATTTCTATGTCAGATTTCACTATTAGTGAAAGTCCAGTATTAAACATACTTGACCTAATATTTTATAATCTCGAGTATATTAAAATTGATTTTGTGTATAATCTTTGGCAATATGGCATACAATATGCTGTAGAAATAAAGTTGGGGCCAGAAGATAAATCATACATAGGTGAGATATCCAAAATATGGTACCTGGAAATTCCCAAGGTAGCATAAGTCAGTTGATATCTTTAAGAACAAAATGTAATCATGATTACAGTCATCTGTCCCTGCCCAAGGATATATATTTTTACTCAATTTGTACATAATAACAAAGTTACTTGAATATTTTTAGAATCATAAATAGGCTTAAGAAAATTCTTATCATATTACAAAAAAAAAAGAAAGAAAGAAAACTTGGTGAAATAAAATTTTAAGAAATGATTAAAAAATTCAAATATTTATTAAAAGATCAAATCTATGACAAATATATCCTCAGAATTTCAATAGAAAACATTGCAAAGGTTTTAAATGCTATTGCAAATTGTTCTCAAAACAAAACAAAAATATGCACAAAACCTAGTATGATTTTACCTGAAACTAATGAGTTCATGATTTGAAAGAAATATATAATTTAACAAGAAGTTACATATCCACGGCCTTCATGCAAACAAATATATGCATGAAAAAATATGCTTTACAGAAAAGGAAAAAAACTGTCATTTCCTGATGATGTAGATGTAATTATCTAAATTTTAATTTACTCTGATACATGGGAGGGAAATGAACATCCAGAAGCCAATTAAGAATTAGTACAATTAAAAATGTTAAGTCTTTGACAAAGTTATTAGATTTTAGACATTAATGAATGGACCACTGTAATGACAAATATGAGGGGTCTTCAAAAAATTTATGAAAAAATTCCTAGCATCGTGCATTTCAATTTTTTCACAAACTTTTTGAAGTACCTTCATATAATTTGTTTAAATTCTGAAGCAAAAGAAAAAGTAATTGTACAGATCAATTTAAAAACATACTAATATATTTCCAGTTTTGATTAGCTAAAGAGGTCTGCATATTTGAATTCAAAATTTCTTGTTTCAAATGTTATTTAAAGAAATTCAGTTGTATTACTTTTAAGATAAAAATAAAATAAGTTAATAAAAATCGCCATTTTTAAGGTAAAAAAATTACTTTTATCATACCAACCATTCTGCCATCTTAGGATCTGATCACACTGAATGTGCTTGAAGGTAACCTGTTCTTTTATGAGGGTAAACACTCTTGGCATTGCCTTAGGCTATTTGCTTAAAACTTCTCTTTCACAGTTAGTGCTAAATAAACCATAACCTAACCCTTGCTCCCATTATTACACTTCATAAAAAAGGGCATTGAAAGGAAACTTGGAAGAAACACCTGGAGGCAGGTGATTGCTTATTACTAGTTTGCTGTAATGCCGTGGTCTCATTACCTAATCTTTGACTAATTGTTTTCATATACACAGTGAGTGAGTTGCATAAAAAATCGATTAGGATTCTTCCAACTGAATAAAGTACCAATTAATGAAAAATTACTGCAATAGTCTACTACTTGATTTAATACTCTATTGTATACTGATGCTGCTTCTTAATAAATCGACCAAGACAGTTTGTAATAGATAGAACGTAATATAATACTATGCTTAAACTTCGGTGTTGTTTTATATTTTTAACTACATACAGGTATTTAACTGTCAGCTCTTGTTAGCACCATATAAATGTAAGCTTTGTGTAAATATCTAAGATAAAGGTTTAAAAAAGCCTGAGTGAAATTTATGAGTTGATGTTGAGCCCTTACAGTGTTTGTTTAAAAGAAAAAAAATATATATATATATGATTTTTAAATTAGGAAACATAATTTTTTTTTAATGGATTCCTAACTTCCCAAAAGAAATGGAAGATTTGGAAACACTGGTCCAATCACTACTGCAGAGAAATGATTGACCAGTGGTGAGTAGCTGGACCCTTTAAATAGAGCAGGAGTTACTATCTCGGATGCCACCTACCCTCATTTTCTCATTTATTTTGCAGGCATTTTGTTTGTAAATCTTAATCTACTTAGGGAATTCATCAAAGAATTAATATGAATTGAAAGAACTAAGACATGAGACTTAGAGCATTCTGGGGGTGGGAAGGTGAGGGGGCTATCTCATTCAGGAGTTTAGCAGAAGACTTGAAGTCAGCAACTTTGACAATTTTCCTTTTTCTTTTTGCCACTGAGAAACATATCATCCTAGGAGTATATCATCAGGATGTCTTTCCCAAACTTATGCAGACAAAAGGGCACTAGCCATTTTTTTTATATTTGCTTTATAGAATATACAGTGCCTGAGGTGTATGTAGTTGTGGATTGTAGCAATAAAAAATAAACTGCGAACATGAACCAAGAGTTAGACTGTGCACTGTATTTCCTGCTCATATGTTGTCTCAGCTGTTTTGCACTTTAAAGTTTCAGCTGAAGAATGTCCATTTATCACGTAATGCTAATCAGTTATCATTCTGCTCTACGTTTTGTACAAAACATTGCTGGGAAGTCTGCTCTGGATTTGATGGATAGCCAGAAAGGGACAGCGCATAACCAAAAAAGGCATAAATACTCACAGATGTCTAGTCATACAGATGAGTTAAAATCAAAGAAAATTAGAGCTGGATATGACAGACGTGATCATAGAGCACATAAGGGGAGTGTAAACTTGCTTTTTCTTCACCTTTCTCATCCAAATGGGCTTTCTTCTCATTAAAATAAATATTCAAACCAGAAGGTCTTCATGTGTTTCCTTAATCTAGTAGGTTTTTCCCCTCCAAATGGAAACACCACATCAAGAAGACAAAAAGCAGAAATCCTGTTTATTACCAAAGACATCCAAAAAGTTGTCCAAACCCAAATTAGAGCATATGGTGCAAATTCCCCCACTCTTATATCTTCCAACAATTCCTATCCCACCCCCTCATACCACTATTGCTCCGGCTTGGGTAATCTGTTTATATTCCCCTATTCAAAAATCCCTGGGACGATCCCGTGGCTTACTCGGGAAAGTGCGGTGCTGGGAGCGCAGCGGCGCTCCTGACATGGGTTCGGATCCTATATGGGGATGGCTGGTGAGCTCACTGGCTGAGCGGGGTGCGGACGACACCAAGCCACGGGTTACGATCCCCTTACCAGTCACAAAAAAAGACAAAAAAAAGAAAGAAAATAAGGTAGTAATTTTACTATTTCCTTATCCCATCAATGATTTTGTATTATTTGTCAGGTGATATCTGATTATTGTAAATGTTTCTAACATATTAATTTTTGCTGTTGAATACTCATCTTTTCACATATGGTTATCTATGTATCAGCTTTTGTCCATTTCAATACTATTCTTCCCAAATTGATGACCAATCATTATTCTCATAGCCACCTATAAAAAATTATTGCATATTAGCTTGATTCAGCCTGAGCTTATTGCTAAAGCTTTAATATTTTTGTTCATAAATATAAACAACAAATTAATACTGTTTTCTTTCACATCCCCTTAAGAAACAATTAGAACTAAAAAATGGCGATTTTTTTCTTCCTAGTAATTGTCTTTTCACATTGTGATAATTCAAAATGCAAAGTAAAGATATTTTATTTGGATGTTCTATCATATGATTAATTTAATCACCCATAAATACAAATTCAGTTCCCTTGAAGTTGCATTGTGTTTTATATTTCTTATGTCTTTATATCACAATAATGTTTAACTATATAAAAGATAACTTTATTGACTATTTGTTAATAAACATCAGAATTGTCAAGATTTCAAGTCAAATGGCAATAGCAAACCAAAAATGAGAATTAAAGATTAGGAACACTTTGCAGATTTGAACTCCTAACACTAGATTGTGTGTGTGTGTATGTGTGTGTGTATGTGTGTGTGTGTGTGTGTGTGCGCGTGTGTGTGTGTCTAGCTGGGACAGGAATAACACTACATTTTTAAAGAGCTGTCTGGTAACTTCTGCAGATTGTAAATACCAAGATAAAGGTTATGGCAGAGAAGGTTTAAAATAATCCTCCACTTTAAGCTGTGTTCTGAAGTCATTTTTTCAGCATAGATTTTGGGATATAAATTTCCCTATATTTTATTTTGATTTGGAATTTCTAGCAGGAAATTGACTTTAATGTATATATGGCTATGCTTTTTCTCAAACTAGAACAATGCCATTACATTACTAAGCAGAAAAAAGTGCCATTTCCCAAATCTAAAAGCCCTTTCCTCATGTACTTATCCAATAATTCAGTTTTCATTCTTGAAGAGAATTGTACAATTCTTGCCAATACTTTTAAATGATTTAGTATGTAGAGACCATTCCCTCTTCTTCAAGTTCAATTATCTAAAAAAAGAGAAAGAGAAATTAGAAACTGTAAATGCTGATGGAGTATTCTACTTGGTGGGTAGCACATGACAAATATAGCAACAAAAAAAGGAGAGTAATATAAAAGAAACAACAAAAATTATAAATTTGCAACTAATCTCAAAATTTAAAATAATCATCTGATGATTTTCATATCAACCTGTGACAAAGGCTGCTTAGTTTATGTATTCACTTTTTAATTTAATTTCTTTATTACAAAATTTTTGAGTAATTCATGTGTAAGGCATCCACTAACATGTGAAACATGTTGTTAGAACCTCGAGATTCTAGATTCAAGGAAATTAATTCCACCCTGATTAGAGGACACAGAGGACATACTTTGTTGCTCCTCATTTGGCAAAGAATAGGTTTGAGGCAATGTAACATATAAATTCAGGATTAATATTAATTCATTAGTCCTGTATATGTCATCATTAAAGACTAGCGATATCAATTTCTATACAAATAGCAGTGCAATTTAATTCATTTATCACAAAATTGAAGGAAAAATTGATAACCCCAATGCTCCATAATAATGCTTTTTACTGTTTTGGCAAACATCTTAAATGTATTAATTCTTCATTCATTTATTTTATAAATGTATATAGAACACTTATATTGTATTGGGATTCTGGGATAGCTGCAGTAAATAAGCATAAAGATCTAACAAACCAGAGAGGAAGACAGATTTTTAAAAAATGCAGGAAATTCCAATACTACGTCATAATAAGAGACAAGGGGTCAGGAAACCATGTCCAGGGAACACATAGAGAGGGCAGATAAGCCAGTCACGATGAATTAAGGGAAGTGTCCCAGAGAATATGGAGAGAACCCCGTGTTTAGGAGTTTCAGATTTTGTTCTGAAGACAACAGGAGAGCAGTAAGGGTATACACACTAGGAAGTAACTTAGTATGATTTGTATTTTTTTTAAAAATCACTCTGAATGTAAGTTTGAAAATGGATTAGAAAAATATGTGACCAGCCTTATATTTTTGGTGAATGGGAAGACCAATTGGAGGATTCTTTCAGAAAACAAAAATGAAAAAGAATAGAGACCTGAACTAAGGCTATGGTTTTAAACATGAAGAGAAGTAATTTGATTTGAGATGAGTCAAACGAGGTAGAAAAGATATGCTAAAGTGACTGAATCAATGTTGAGGTTGGCGAAGAGAGTGTTGCAGTTGACACTGAGGAATCTGCATGATGATTCAAATTCACCATTTATGTAACACTCATTCATTTATATGAGCACTCATTACATATGTTTATCATTTTTATACCTAAAGTTGGCTTACTAACTTGATATATATGTTCTTCCAAAAAAACCAGATATTGATTCATTGCTCATTCATGCATATATTCTGTTATTAATTAGCCAAATATTTATTGAGAATCTTCTGAGTGTCCCACACTGTACCTGTATTAGGATAAATAAGACATAACCAGTTGAAAAGGGACAGAAGAATAGAGGGGAAAACCATGCACAAATGTGATGAGAAGCATCCAGCATGAACAGTGAACTAAAAGAAGGTAGCGGGAGTTGAACTGAAGAAGGAAAGGAAGTATGATACCAGAAGGAGGTGCTGGAGAAACCATGATGAGTTTTGTGCTCAATGTATTAATTACCGTTAACCTAAGAAAACTGGTGGACTTTGAAGAAATTTAAGCAGGAGAGGAAAGGTGATTGCATTACTCTATTGGTGATTTTAAAAAGTTATTACGGCTGCACTGTGAAAATAAAGTGGATTGGAGGCTGTTACGGATATAAATAGGAGAGTGCGCATTCTGAGATAAAGGTAATGATAATTAGCAGTAGTGTAGTGAAGCAAAGGATACGGAGAGAAATAGAGGTACTTAGAAAATAAAAGCTACAAAGCTGGGGAAAGGAATGTAAAAGGAGGACAAGAGAAAGGAGAGTGTCGAGATTACTGGCTTATATTAGCATGTGAATAGAGGTTCCACTCACCGAGACAGGTAACGCTGGAAGGGGAGCAATTTTGTTTGAGAAAAAATAGGGAAAGATATTTTTGAGGTCCCTTCGAAATAAACAAGAAGAGAAATCTCATCAGCAGTTAGGTACACAGGGTGTTCCAAATAGATTGGTCTGTGAAAAGTACTAGGGCTTCTATTTTCTCTGTGAGGGTAGAAGATAAGGTCAGGAATGAACCAGTAAGGAAAGGAAGTTAAAGTTTGTGAAGAGTTTAGAAAAAAATAAAAATAAAAATAGAAGTTTCAAATATTTGAATGAATTGCCAGAGAAATAGAGTAAGGTTGCCAGGCAATATGAAGGTAAGTATTGTGCATTTATAGTGGAACTTGTTTTCACTGGACTGTCTCTGTCCGTGTTTGGATACAAAGTATAATTGGGTTCATCCATGGCTGAGGAGTTGTTCTACGGGTGTGGCAAAGAGATGAGAAACAAACGTATTTTGTATATTAGTAACACTGGAGTGAGCAGGACTGAAGCATGTTGCCACCTAAAACTGCCTGAGCTGTAGGAAATTTTTTAAAGACACAGTTTTGGGTTTTGGGGTTTTTTTTCTTCCTCTCTTTCTTCCCATCCCCTGACTGTCTTATCTAAAAGCAAGGCTGTTAAAAGCTAATCGGTACCTTGCAAAACTAACAGTTCTTTTTTGCGCCTTTCAGAGTTCTAAGAACAGATACCTGGAGGCTGACCAGGGATGCCAACAAGGACTCAAAATCCTGCAGGACCCTAAGATATCATGAAGGACAAGAACAGAAACCAGAGTCGTGGTGAGACTTTGCTCCTGGCCCTTACGTGTTCCCCTCCTGCTTTTCATTCCCCATTTCCTCCTCCTTAAAAACCCCTTGGTAAATCTGAGGCTTTGAGATGGCTTAGCTTGCTGTCTCCTCAGGCCTGAATAAAGCTGCCTTCCTATTTCACCAACAATTTGACTTTTGGGTCATTGGTTTCTGTTTTGGCGGCAGGCAGCCAGACTCAGGTTTTGTAATACTAACAGTATAATTAAAATTATATACCATAAAATTTAATTTGGGAAAGGAGAAAAATAAAGAAAGAAGCCTAAAATATTGGGAGAAATTAGAGTAACAAATGTTTTCTCATAATGCTGAGGAAAAGTTAAAATGGCAGTAGAGGAAGAATCAAGAGTGACATATTTCAGAGGTTTTACAGACAGAGCAGTTCAGGGTGATGACAAGGCCCAAAGTGTGACTGTGGAAGAGAGAAAGTGAAGAAATCAGAGAATTGCATAAAATAGATTATTGAACAGTGAAATATTGGCCTGGCTTTGCAATCATTCAAGATGAGGACAAAACTTATACATCAGTTACTTAAACTTCTGCTGAATAAAGAAGAATAATCAGCTCACTGGTTATGGGCAACCAAGACAGAAACAGGGTGGTAGAGGCTTAATTTTCAAGGGTGCAAGAATGAGTAGGGAGGTGTTATGGACTGAATTCTGCCCCCCACCCTGCACCCCCCAAAAATCGCGTTGAAATCCTAACCCTTAGTACCTCAGAATGTGACTGCACTTGGAGACAGAATCTTTAGAGATATAACTAAGGTTAAACAAGGTTGTTAGGGTGTGTCCTAATCCAATATGACTGATGCATTTATAAGAAAAAGAGATGAGGTCAAATACAGCCACAGAGGCAGACAATGTGAAGATCCAGGGAGAAGATGGCATCTACACGTCAGAGGGAGGCCTCAGAAGAAACAACCCTGCCGACGCCTTGAATTCAGACTTCCAGCCTCCAGAGCTCTGAGAAAAGAAATCTGTGTTGTTTTAGCCACTCAGACTGTGCTATTTGGTTACCGCAGCGCTAGCAAACTAATGCAGAAGAGTCAGAAGACTAATGGCCTGGAAGCCGCAATAGAGAGCTATCAAGCCCTCTTCTTGGACTTGAGGTTCATGAGGTTAAAAAATAAATAAAACCCACTTAAAAGTACTACAGGGGAAATTAGTCCTCGGGGCTTCAACGATGGCTAGGAGGTAGAGCAGTACTCAGTAAGTTGTTTAAGGACATAGAGAGTGATATGGGTACCTTTCTATTCCCAGTAATTCAACTCAGTTCTAATGACGAAAGCGATACAAAGGAATTAAACCTTCCGAGCACCTGAGGTAAGTATATAAGCCAATGGGCATCAACACTTCTAATAGGCACACCTCAGTACAAACTAAAAAGTTTAATTAATTGCAGTATTTAGATCAATTCCCATTTGGATAGCCAATTTAGATAACAGCTGGTCTGACATAAAAAAGAGAGAAACCAAAGACCTGTCTTTCATGATTCTTTTTTCGTATTGACATGAGATACTCAATGTGATACCTTTTTAAAAAAGATTTGCTTTGCATTCTCAATAAGAATAATGGGAAACAGAAAGAAAATGAAGGCAGACAGACTAATTGACATTCGAAAAGACAAATTTTGTTTGGAGGAAGAGATTTGAGAGGCCAAGCTAGACAGATATAAAAAAGAAACAATGATGTACCCACATACAAATGCTTTTAGAGATGGGTATAGGAATGACACTATATTCTGTTTCTTAGAGACTGTGCCCAAGACTCAAGTTGATTGAACAGAATGGGAGAATTTCACTAGGTAAACAACTGACTTCTGAAGAGGGAGACAAGATGAAGAAGCTTTTGAGACTCTCTCTGAAAGCACAGAGAGTGAGTTAGTAATTAGTGCAATTGAGGAACTTATGTTTGATCAATGGGTCAATTTCTTTAGATGTGAATCTTTTTGATGAAACAACGAAAGCTAGAAAGATCAAGGAAGAATACTTCTGAAACTATATAGTGGTTTCAAGGGGATCAAGTGATGGTACATAGGGAGGCAGTTCCGTCCTGTGTCTTCACAGTTCAGCGAAGGTGACGATACATGGAAGACTAAATCCACCAAAGGAAGCCAGTTGTACAATCTGTCAAAGCCAATTAGAGAAGGCTGTCTCCTGTGTGAAAGTGCCACAACCAGGAAGATAATAATGGGAGGGTTTTTTGTTTTGTTTTATTTTATTCTATTCTTAGTATAACAGATGCTTTGAAAAGACCTACTACTCATTGTTTTTTGATGAAAAAATTACCAAGGCAGAATATAGAAGAGTATGCTCCAGAAATAAGTGCCTAAGCCTGAAACAAAGAAAAAGGAAAAAATTTTAATTTTAAACCAGTATATGGTATTCTTCCTGTCAAAAACAGAAAAGAAATATGTGCAGTTAAAAAGTTGATTGGACCATCTGACTTATGATAATAGGGAAGGACTTGATCACACGTGTCTCTGCACTGGGCAGGTCATCTGGGCAACAAACCAACAGAGGAACAGCTAATCTATCAGATGGGAGAACAAATCTATGGTTATTAGAGGGGGGAGGGGGAAGGAGAGAGCGGATTGGATAAGGGGCATAAAGAATAAGTATGATTTGTAATAATGAATATGCTAATAAAAAATAAATTAAAAGAATAAAAAGTTGATTGGACTTTTTTACACCTACATGGAACTTTAGGGAAGATTGGAAGCCTTGAGAAAGGAACACTTGCTTTACACTAAAGGAGGTAGAAAGTGCCTTTCCCATGCTATATAAATAGCTAATAGATAGTAATTATGACTTGGAAAATTAAAACTCCAAAGGAAAGCACAACTTTGTGGAGGAGAAAAAGAAAAAGTAGTTTTTTATTCCCTGAGTGTCTGAAAGCACATATTTAGGAATGTGAATAGCAGCACCTTAAACTCAGGAATCTGTTGAGAATGGCCCTCTAGTTAGTTCAATGAAGATACCAGGAGAAACCTCCTTGGAAGGTAGTAGCAAGAAGTCCTGGAACACAAGGCAAAGAATTGGGGATGTTATACAGTAGTTTAAAAGAATTGGGAAGATTTTTGTGTCTTAAAATGGTTCAAAATAGAGTAATTAAAAAGAGAGAGATTGCAGAGACAAATATATTATGATTTAATATTTATTTTTGCACATAGAAAAATTCTTGAAGGGCAGACATTAAATTGTTAACAGATGTTATCATTCAGGTGGAATAACATGAACTTCACACATTTTAAAACTTTAATATCTTATAATGAAGTGACATTTTTTATGATGTATCACTTTATTGTAAGATATTTTGTGTGTGTGTGTGTGTGTGTGTGTGTGTGTGTGTGTGTGTGTGTGTGTGTGTGTGTGTATGCATTCATTCCAACGGAGAAAAAGGTGAGAAAAGGAATGAGCCTCTTTGGAGACATACTTCTCTACATTCTCTTCTGACATTTACTGGCATTCCAATGTGGATTATGTAAAACTAAAATTAACTAGATGATATTTAAAGTACTTTTATAACTGCTGCAAGATGAAGGAATGCATGTAGAGCAAATCAATTTATAAAAGGGCAGAGAAACTGAATATTGGATAGTCCTTGATGAAGATGACAGAACTAAAGGAAAGATGTGGTGGTGTTAAGAGATACTTTGACAATAATTTGCCTAAGTTTGAATTTTTGCCGATAGCTGGGCTCCCTATTTAAATTTTTGGGTGTCTCACATTTGAAATAACCTCTGATGAGCCAGCATTAAGAGGATAGACTCTTCACATCAAAAGGATAAGCTGATACAGCTCTACCATGTTTATCCCACACCAGTGTTAAAATTATGTAAATTTATATCTTGCTTTTGTACCTGGTAATAGCTAGAACATCCAATTCCTGGCATGTTTTTTCTGATATCTGGAGTTAGCACATGCCATTTCTGCAGGCAGTTTCAACAATAAAACAGCATCAAGCAATGTAATCACTTTGTAAAACTGCCAAAAGATGCAATTAAGAAAAGAATCTCACACACAAAGGCAAATAAAGAGAAAAAACCTCTCTCACCCAACCATCAGCATCTTCTCACAACTCGTTTATACTCCCCTTTCCTGCTGTTACCCTACCATCAAAAGTTCTATATCTGAAATTCAAAGAAACCTTAAATTAAACTATATGCATACAACTAAGTATAGCCTTTCATTTCCCATGACTTCCACATTTTATTCTTTGTCATTTTTAACAAATGCCTTTCATTTGTGCTAAGTGATTATAATTGAATTCTCTTTATTAACCACTTGAGGGGTGTGTGCATGTGTGTGTGTTCTATTTATTGCATAGGGTAGCACTGGGTATGGAAGCAAAAATATTCTCAGAAAAAGCCACTGGCTCTAGAGTAAATGGTTAATACTTTTGCCTGTATGCTGAATAGACTTTGACCAATATTAATAGACTTTATAAATATGTACTCAAAAACTAGCCTTTAGATCTGCCTTCCCATTCCAAAATTGACAGATATGCAAAGGGTTTCTTATTTGGAAAAATGGAGTACTTTACTGGGTAACTGTTGAACTGCCTATGATATAGCCAAAAAATACAAATCATTCCACTTACAGAGGCCTCTCCTGAGAATTTTAAACACCACAGTTTGCTGCCTTCTAATGTCTGTGAAGTTCTTAATTAATACAAACAAGAATCTATCTGATAACGGATAAAACCTTTCACTACATCTTTAGATGATCTTTTTATTGCATCAAAATAGCATTTTACAATTTATTTGGAAAATTAAGAAACTTTGCTTTTGATGTTGGTTGCCACTTCCTAGAATTATAACTTATTAACATAATTCATTTAAAATTGCTCTCATGCAGGTAAGTCAATGATCTCTTAAAATGCTGCATTGTTAACTGAATATCAAGTTTCTTCACAGCTGTGCAGAAGGGTGAGAAAATCTTTATGTTCTTTGATACTAACAAATGGATGGATGGATACGTAATACCTGCCTCCTACATGCCATCATTCAAGGAGCTGTTTCCTCTAGAGTTTTCTCCAAGCTAAGAAGAAAAGAAAAAGACATTGTCCATTAAGGTAAAGTTCCATTGCATCAGAACTGCGCAGTAGCAGAATGCTTGGACAGTCCCAACAAGGACCGTGTAAAATATACTGATGGACCTGTGGGGTGGCTGAGGAATGCGAGGGGTGGCAGCGGTGACAGACACCAGAGAAGCAGGCTAGGGTTGGAGCAGAGCCAGGGCTTGGAGGGGAGGGGAGGGTCTCTCCTCGCAGTGCTCAGCTCCCTCCCCTGCTGAGGGTCAGTAACAGTGAAGTCAACACCCAGTTTCACACACAGTGAAGAAATTCCTTAAACTCAGGATTATTGTGTCAAATCAAGATGACTGTGCCTCTTGTTGTTTAAAAACATGCTAATGAATGGAACTTAACAGCTTTTGCTATGAACAGTGCAGGCCAGCTTACCTGCAGCTTCTCAGATGTGCCACTACTCGCTGCTGGGAGCATTTGTCAAATAGTTTACTCAGACTTTAGTGTATGGTGAAAGGTATGGGTCTAGTTTCAATCTCCTGCATATTGATATCCAGTTCTCCCAGCACCATTGGCTAAAGAGGCAGTCTCATCCCCATTGTATAGGCTTGGTGCCTTTGTCAAAGATCAGATGGCTGTAGGTGTGTGGGTTGATTTCTGGATTCTCTATTCTATTCATTGATCACTGTGTCTGTTTTTGTGCCAGAACCATACTGTTTTGGTTATTATAGCTTTGTAGTATAGTTCAAAGTCAGGTAGTGTTATGCCTCCAGCTTTATTTTTTTTTGCTCAGAATTGCTTTGGCTATGCATGGTCTTTTGTTATTCCATATAAATATCTGGTTAGCTCTTTCCATTTCTGAGAAAAATGTCATTGGAATTTTGGTGGGGATTGCATTGAATTTGTATATCACTTTGGGGAGTATGGGCATTTTCAAAATGTTGATTCTTCCAATCCAAGAGCATGGGATATCTTTCCATCTTCTTGTATCCTCTCTAATCCCTTTCAGCAGTGGTTTGTAGTTCTCATTATAGAGATTTTTCACATCCTTTGTTAACTCAATTCCTAAGTATTTTATTTTTTAGGTGGCTATTGTAAACGGGCAGGCTTTCTTGATTTCTCTTTCTGCATGTTCACTATTGGAGAATAGAAATGCTACTGATTTTTGTGTGTTGATTTTGTATCTTGCTACTGTGCTGAAGTCATTTATCAACTCCAAGAGATTTATTGTAGAGGCTTTAGGCTGTTCGATATATAGGATCATGTCATCTGCAAACAGGGACAGTTTGACTTCATCATTTCCAATCTGGATACCCTTTATTTCCTTCTCTTCTCCAATTGCTCTGGCTAGTACTTCCAACACTATGTTGAATAGGAGTGGTGAGAGTGGGCATCCTTGTCTAGTTCCTGTTCTTAAAGGTAAAGCTTTCAGCTTTTCCCCATTCAGGATGGTATTGGCAGTGGTTTTACCATATATGGCTTTAATTATGCTGAGATACTTTCCATCTATACCTAACTTATAGAGGGTCTTTGTCATGAATGAATGTTAAATTTTATCAAATGGTTTTTCAGCATCTATAGAGATGATCATATGGTCCTTGTGTTTGAGTTTATTAATATGGTGTTATCACACTTATTGATTTGCGTATGTTGAACCAACCTTGCATCCCTGGGATGAATCCCACTTGATCGTCCTGAATAACTTTACATATGTGTTCCTGTATTCTGTCTGCTAGTATTTTAGTGAGGATTTTTGCATCTATATTCATCAAAGATATCAGCCTGTAGTTTTCTATTTTGGTTATATCTTTACCTGGTTTTGGTATCAGGATGATGTTTGCTTCATAGAATGAGTTTGGGAGATTTGCGTCCGTTTCAATCTTTTGGAATAGTTTGTAAAGAATTGGTGTCAATCCCTCTTTGAATGTTTGGTAAAATTCTGCTGTAAATCCATCTGGTCCTGGGCTTTTCTGTGTTGGGAGCCTTCTGATAACAGCTTCAATCTCCTTTATTGTTATTGGTCTGTTCAGATTTTCTACATCTTCATGGCTCAGTTTTGGGAGCTTGTGTGTGTCCAGAAATTTATCCATTTCCTCCAGATTTTCAAACTTGTTGGCGTATAGTTATTTATAGTAGTCTCGAATGATTCCTTGTATTTCAGATGAATCAGTTGTAATATCATCTTTTTCGTTTCTAATTTTTGTTATTTGAATCTTCTCTTTTCTTTCTGTTGTTAGCCATGCTAATGGTGTGTCAACTTTATTTATCTTTTCAAAAAACCAACTTTTTGATTCATTGATCTTTTGTATTGTTTTTTGGGTTTCAATTTCATTCAGTTCTGCTCTGATCTTAATGATTTCTTTCCGTCTGCTAACTTTAGGTTTGTACCATACACTAAAGTCAACTCAAAATGGATTAAAGAATTAAATATACACCCTGAAACAATAAAACTTCTCAAAGACAACATAGGAGAAACACTTCAGGAAATAGGACTGGACACAGACTTCATGAATACAACCCCCAAAGCACGGGCAACCAAAGGAAAAAATAAACAAATGGGATTATATTAAACTAAAGAGCTTCTGCACAGCAAAAGAAACAGTTAACAGAGTTAAAAGACAACCAAGAGAGTGGGAGAAAATATTTGCAAAATATTCATCTGACAAAGGATTAATATCCAGAATATACAACGAACTCAAACAACTTTACAAGAAAAAAACAAGCAACCCAATTAAAAAATGGGCAAAAGAGCTAAGTAGGCATTTCTCTAAGGAAGATATACAAATGGCCAACAGACATATGAAAAAATGCTCAACATCACTCAGCATCCGGAAAATGCAAATCAAAACGACACTGAGATACCATCTCACTCCAGTTAGGATGGCTAAAATCCAAAAGACTCTGAAGGATAAATGCTGGGGAGAATGCGGAGAAAAAGGAACTCTCATACATTGTTGGTGGGACTGCAAAATGGTGCAGTCTCTATGGAAAATGGTATGGAGGTTCCTCAAACAATTGCAGATAGATCTACCATACGACCCAGCTATCCCACTGCTGGGTATATACCCAGAGGAATGGAAATCATAAAGTCAAAGGTATACCTGTTCCCCAATGTTCATCGCAGCACTCTTCACAATAGCCAATAGTTGTCACCAGCCCAAATGTCCATCATCGGATGAGTGGATACAGAAAAAGTGGTACATCTACACAATGGAATACTACTCAGCTATAAAAAGAGAATGAAATACTGCCATTTGTAACAACATGGATGGGCCTTAAGAGAATTACATTAAGTGAAACAAGTCAGGCACAGAAAGAGAAATACCACATGTTCTCACTTATGGGTGGGAGCTAAAAATAAATAAATAAATTCACACACACACACACACACACACACACACACACACACACACACACACACACACACACAAAAACAAAAAACAAACCAAAAAAAACGAGGGGGAGAAGAAGACATAACAATTACAATTCCTTGAAGTTGACACCACAAGCATGCAGAAAGGACATTGTTGGGTGGGAGGGGCGAGAGGGAGGACGGAGTGAGGTTTGGTAATGGGCCACAATAATCAACCACATTGTATAATTGACAAAATAAAATTTTAAAAAAAAAGTTTACTCAGAGAGCTTTGAGCCTTTCAGAGACTGGGAGCTCCCCCACTTAAAGAGCAACCATGGAGATCACAGAGTAGAAGGCATTTCAAACAAACAAACAAACAAATCCTCTGGCTCACTCCACATTGCCCACCTTTCGTTTTCCTCCTCTGTCTCTCCTGCTCTCTCTGTGATGCCCTAGAGGCCTCAGTGCTGACACAGCTCAGGCGACACTCTTAGAGGCAGCCGTGCTGTTGTTTTGGGAAATGATTTAGTGATTGAATATGCTTAGCCATCCTACAAGTCAAAACTGCTTTGCTCCTGGGCTTCCCATGGAGAAGGGTCTCCTATGTGGGTCTGGCCTTCCCTTCGCATCTAAGTTTTAAGTTTCCAACCATTTCCACAAAATATGGGATTTTTATAAAATTTTATTTTATAGGACATCGTGGAATGTCTTTTTTGAAAACTCTGGGGGCTGGGGAAAGGAAATATCACCCTGGGGGGAGCAGAATTCAGTTCACTCTCTCACCACTCTCTCTTCTCTCCTTCCTTGAACCCCATTGAGAAATCTACAAACCTGAAACCTGACGATCTATCATTGACCCCATAAATCTGTCTTCTAAGATAGTAAGATGACACGTTCTTTGCCAGATCAGATGCTATAGGCATAAAAACTGCTGAGGCAGCAACCAGGTGCTGTGAATAAGGATGTAACCAAAGGTCATGTTCTTTCCCAAGCTGTGGCAATAACACCCACTTTTCATGGATTGTTATTGAGGGCAGGCTCATAAATGCCTCTTAGAATCACTGCATCTATCCTCACAACACTCTAGGGGAGCACAGCTTTAGTCCCACCTACGGATGAGGAAGCCAAAGCACAGACAGCCGTGTGGTCTCCCCAGGCAACACGTGTGGAGAGGACTGACACCCACACCTGTCTGACCCCACGCGTTAAGCTTTGAACCAGAGGCTCTGCTGCTTCTGCTTTATGCACGGACGCTAGCTGAAACCTGCATCATAGCAGGCATGCAAGGAGGTGCAACAAGTCCACTTTGGTTGACTACAAGAAGTAAACAGGATTAACTAGGGTGCTACTGATGAGAAGTTCAACAAAGGTCCGGCCATCAAGAAGAGTTTTGTGGACGAGGTGGAGCTCAGAGTTCCATGAAGAATTGCACGGAATTGGCAAAACTGTGAAAGTGACAATGAGCAGGGAACACAGATCTAATAGTGACAGGACACACACCGGTGATCAGCAGACATGTCATCAGATGGACTATAGGGCCCTGGAAAACAGGAAAGAGTCTCGGTTGACAGCAGGAGCAATGGCAGCCACTTTCATTCCATTCATTCATTCATTCGAAAAGTGTTTACTGAGGCCATCCTACGTGCCACCGCAGTTGTGGATGGTGGGCACCTAGCAGAGAGCAAGCCAGGCTGAGTTCTGTCCCTCACAGGCATCACATTCACGTAAGGGAACATCAAATAAGTTTAGTAAATCAAGCAGAGTTCACCTTTCATTGATATTCTATTTCCAGAGATGTCTGTCTTCCCCTCTACTAGATCTCCAAATGGCAATGGCCCCTGGAAGTCAGTTTCAAATGCTTATTTCAACTCTGCCCTCAGCACATCAAATCCTGCCTCTCTCTTGCAAGCTAAGGAATCATAATACTGCCGTTCCTCGATATCTGCCAAGGATATCAAATTCTGCAGATGCTCAAGTCCCTGATATTAACTGGTGTAGTATCTGCATATAAATTATACACATTCTCCTGTATACTTTAAATCATCCCTAGATTACTCATAATACTTAATACAATGTAAAGGCTATGTAAACAGCTGTTATATTGTATTGTTTTCTATTTGCGTTAGTTTGTACTATTGTGTTGTGTTTTTCCTGAATATTTTCTATGCACAGTTGGTTGAGTCTGCATATGCGAAACCCGTGGACAGAGAGGCTGTCTGTATGCTCGTGCTGGAGGTCACCTTGGACGTCTCACTCAGCACTCTTTGCAGGTGAAGGAAAGGAAGGCCCACAGAGGCGACCACGATGGCCTAATGCTACACAGAGAACGGGTGGCAGCATTGGACTCACTTCCAGGCCTCACACTGTCTAGCCCTGTGCCTTCCTCCCATGCCCTTTGCGATCTCTGTCCCCCACCTTTCTCTTCTGGAAAGTGTGTGGTGTGAAGGCTGACTTCCATGAAACTCTATTCCCAGCTCCCTGGGACCCAGCACAGTCCCTGTCTTCCAGCCAGGAGATGGAGAAAAACAGTTACCATAAAAGAAGAATTTTGCAGCCTTCCTGAGGCCCTGGAAACCAGAAAATGGCCCGAGACAATCACAACAGTAGTTGGGCAGAGCCAGAAAAAAATAGAGACAGGAGTTTCTATTTAGATACATCAAGAAGTCTTTCCTATGAGGGTGGGGGAGTCGTCTAGTGATTGTCACCTCTCCCTTTATCTGTTTGACCAACAGGGATTTTTACAGAGAAGTTCACACAGAGAAGCCACAAACAACCAGTGTTGAGAAGGCCCCACACAACCCCTGTGTACATGCTCTGGAAATGCACCCAGAAGTCGGGAGAAGGTCCGAGCAAGCGGGGTGGCAGGAGGAGGTGAGTCCTGGTCTCAGAGCTTCAGCAGAATCACCAGACACCACGTAAAGCCAAGGAGGCCTCTGGACTTCACGTTCCCAGTGCAGAGGAAGTGCACGGTCTCCAGCGGGTAGTTGAAAGGGGATTCTGGACCCAGGACCACATGAAGACCCACCAGAAACAGGTAGCCCACGGAGGAGACTGTGTAACCCACGTTCACCACCGGACAGGGGACAGGGCCTGGTGACGGCCACGGGGGATCGTGCCGACCCCGACTGCTCGGAGGCTGCAGTGTAGACATCAGCTCCCAGGAGGTGTCGTCCAGAGCACCACATGGGTCCCTGAGGCGTTCACCTGTGGTGACAGCAGCCGCCCTAACCGGGACAGTGCGCGTGCGCAGACGCCACCGCGCACAGAGGACACGCGGCCCGCGCCGGGCTGTCAGCCGCGTCCCCGCAGCCGCCGGTGCGCGGCCCTCAGAGCCGCCGACGGGAAGCCGCGGTCGCGGGGTGCGCTCTCCGTGGGGCCTCCCGGTGGCCCTGCCTGCAGCTGCCGCCCCCAGGCCGCCCGCCCGGGGACAGGAGCGCACGACCGGCCGCTCTCCACTCCCTGCTCCCGCCCCTCTGCGGCCGATGACAGCGGGTTCCAGCGACACGACGGTTTCCCACGGGCGCTCCAGGTCGGTGCAAGGGGTCCGCGCTGACGAGGCGCCGAGCACAGCCGTGAGGGGCTTCCGTGTTTAAACTGGTGGAATCGACAGGCAGGAGGAGAAAGAATTCACTCCAAACACATCGTCACTAAACTTCTGAAAACTAATGAAACAAACAAACACCAGGAATGCCAGAGAAAAATAGTACCTGACCAGTGCAGAAGAACCAGTTCAAGTGACAGCAGATTCTTTTCATCAGACACCATGGAGGCCAGAAGGGGTACAATAGTTTACAAGTGTTGAAAGAGAAAAACTGTCATTCAAAGTCCTACATCTAGTGAAAATATCCTTTAGGAATATAAGGGAAACTAAAACAGTCTCACGTGACGAGAAAGTAAGAGAATTTTGCACTAGCAGACCTTCCCTAAGGAACATCTAAAGGAATTTCTCTGAACAGAAAGAAAGTGATAAGAAAAAGACACTTTGGAACATCAGGAAAGAAAGAACACGACAAGCAAAGTTATATGTAAACGCAGTAGGCCTCCTTCTCTTGTGTTTTCTAAATTACGTGTGACAGTTTAAGCAAAAGCTGTCGAATGTTTCTAAATGCATGTATAGAAATATTTAAGACAACTTATATTTAAAGCTGGAGAGAATAAAGAAACGTAAAAGGAGGAAAGGTTTCTATATTTAGCTGGTAAAATAACAATACTAGTAGATTGTGATGTTACGTATGCATAATTTAATACTTAAAGCAACTCTACAAAGAGATACACACAAACACACCATGTAAACAAAAATGAAATCTTAAAAAATGTTCAAGTAGCTCACAAGAAGGTAAAATTGACAACAAAAGCATGATCCATGAAAAGAAAATTGATAAACTGGATGTCACCAAAATTAAAAACTTTAGCTCTGCAAAAGACCCTGTGTTAAGAGGATTAAAAAGACATGCTACAGACTAGGCAAAAAATATTTGCAAACCCATGTATCTAACAAAGGACTAGTATCTAAAATATGTAACCTTCAAAATGCAATGGTAAAAAAGGAAACAATATTAATTTGAATATGGATAAAAGATATGAAAAGACAGTTCACCAATTAAGACATACAGATGGAAAATTGACACATGGAAAGGTGTTCATAATCGTGAGCTATTAATGTAAATTAAAACTACAATGATCCTGGAGGCAGGGGAAACACACAGTCACAATGAAATATTACTACACACTTAAGTTGATAGAAGAAAAACAATCACCTATATAAAAATATCTTTTGTTATAGACCCGAAGTAAGTCAGTGAAGGGGTAGACTGGAATGTTAGACACAATTGGGTTCATTTCCTAGACAATTTCTTCCTGTGTAGTGCATGGCAGTTCCAGTACCCAAGTGTCAGATATCTTATTTTGCCTCATCAAAAGTCACTCTCCTGATGGCCTAAGGTATCTGACATCTGCCAACCTAATTCACATCTATGGATACAACATTAATGTGTCTTTTCAAAACACCCAGTAATCTATTGAGAAAAATGCTTTCGTTTTCTAGGTAAGAGATGACAAGATTATAATCAACAGGCTGGATGTAAGACTACCTTTGTTAGATTAGCCAAGTGAATTTTTTTTTGATGCCCTGAAAGCGATGGAAAAATAATGGGAAATGTCATTTTCCTGCCCTTACATTATCTTGTCTTCCACAGCTTGGAAGCAGAATAATTTAAAGAAGTTTGGCAATCTCTCTATAATCTCTTTAGATCTAAACTTAAGATACGTTTGCTTTATACACATATATCTTGTCTTATATATCTATAATTTTTAACCTTGTCTTAATATACTTACTGGTATGAAAATCTTTTTTTACCTTTTGTTACCAAAATGAACAAAACTTGTATTAAAATTGCTAGAATCATTTGAAGAAGTCCAAGTAAACAGTTTTTTCCCTCTTCCCCATTTAAGAGAGAATTTGAAAAACGACTCCTTTATTCACCTCTGCTAAGGACTTTATATTCAAGACTTTATATCCTTTTAAATTATAATATTTTGAGAAAAATCTTTATTTGCTTTGCACAACATTAAAAATTATACATGACATATTAACATATCACATATGAAATGATGTATAAAATGTTGTTTGCCAAAAATAATTTTACCACCATTAGAAAAACAAACAACAAAACACCCTAAAGACGTTTTTTAAGCTGTACATTTTCTCCTGAAGAAGAAATTGCTTGTTTTACTCAGAAAAAAAAACCATTTAAGTATATTTGGAAGAGTTCTCTGAAGGAGAAGAAATCCGGGATTCTCATGATCTGTTTTACTTTCTTTTTTTTTCTCTTCTTCTTTTCCAACATTTCTACCATTTTCCTTTCCTGGTTGTCACCAGGTTATTACCTTCTGCGGGCTTGTTCCTGCCACCGGTTGAACCGCATTTCTTTGTGTTGGGCTTTGACTGTATTTCTTCTTCCTGCACTGTGTCACCAGATTCCTTGTTGATGATTTTGGACTGTTCCTCTTTACTTACTAAAAAACAAAAGACCGTGCATTTAAAGACTGTTTTTCCCCTTTAAACGAAATAAACACAGGCTGCAAATGAAGTGAAGTGATCTTGATCTCCTCCACTTCAGCGATTCACAAGGTCGGGGCTCACGCGCCACCTGCTCCAAGCGGCCTGCCTGGATCACGGCCTCTCGGCAGCAAGGTACGGAAAGCAGGACACGGAAAGGAGGGACGATCAGTGGCCTCATGACAAATCTGGACGTTAGTTCTCACGCCTCAGCACATCTGGGTTTTTCTTGGTCTCAGAGTTGTCTTCTTCCTTCATTCTTACTAATTCTTACTAATGTGTAGTTGCCGAGTTTACATTCCACAGGAGTGTTTTTGCTGTAAGATGACCTAATTCTACATGCCAGGGAGCATTTAACATTTACTTTAAGAAAAGAACTAGAATCATTGTTTAGCACGTTACAAGTGAAACCGTCGGTTGAAGTAAATGAAAACATGGAAACGTAACCTGAAGATAGTTTCTTTGCCACTTCAGCCTTTCCTATAATCGTGCTATATTCAGTTTAGCCTTAGACTTTTGGGGAAACAAAGAAATAGAAAAATAAATCTATACTTGTTTTGACTTCCAGTTTTTGCTCTGTCACGTAAAAAGCTTGTATCTCTTGTATTTTTTGCTTTATATGGGAGTTAGAAAGAAAATCTAAAATATTCTATTTTCTTTTCCCATATTTCTGAAGTTTGAGTATCCCAAATCTTTTGTAAAAGGAAGTTGGTCCATTTCCCTGCGTTGAATAAGTGTAGTAACTTATAGATAGACCTTTCTTAATGATGTTTTACAGGAAAATCTTATATTCAGTATACTTTTCTTTGACTTCTGATGGCTGATGTTTTCTTAAAGCGTTCACTACATCTGTATTTAAAGAGGTGAAAAGGAGGATTGCTCTCATTGTGAACTGGAAACTGGAGGCCTAAAGGTACCCAGATTTTCTTAGCATCATCAAGAACTATCTTGCCTTCTGCCACTTGAGAAGAGGTGATAAAATAAATTATTCTAGAATTGTTATCTGTAGGTCTAGAATTGTTGTTTGCTAACTAGGGAAAGAAGAAAATTGATATTTGAATACTCTGCATTGTAATCAGAGAGGGAGAAATTAAAATTTCATTATTCTTTAATATGCACCTCCTTATCTTTCAAGTACACTCCAACTATGCTTACATGGCAGACTTCAAATTCAACACTGTAAACCACACCATGCTATCTTTGGAGATTCTTTAATTTTGCAGATGCTATTGAATTCAAAGTTGCTAGTGGAAACTGCAGATCAAGAAGCTTTCTTTGACTGATAAAATTTTTTCTGGAAATCAAAGTCTGGTAGTGTATTCTGATCTTTGCATGGTCTTGTTTTCTTCAAATTGGGATCACTTTTACCCTGATTTGAGCATTGTATTTTGCACACAGGTACTGATATTCAACTCTGTACCCCACAGCTATGTACAATCAACTATGTTTCAATAAAAAGAGAGAGAGAGAGAAACGAAAAAAAACCAGAAAAACTAAATGAGGATCCCTTTTGAAGGTGATCTATGTAAATGATCCCATGGAGAGTTGCTGAGGCTTTCACTCAAACATATCCTAATAGGGGCTGTCCAGTTAACTCAGTTGGCTAGAGTGTGGTATTATAACACCAAGGTCAAGGGTTCAGAGATCCCTGTACTAGCCAGCCAACAGAAAAATTAAAAGAGCCTGGACTATATCTTATTAGTCAATGGTGAATATTCCCTGAATTACTTAAAACCTTGCCACTAACATGTGCTAAAAATACCTGGACCTCAGGATAATGATTCTGTCAAGTTTTAACAAACCTGCCAAAACTCTGAGCATAAGCCCGAACTACGACTCTGGGTTGTGTGGTAATATTCTCAAAGATCTCTCTTGCTCCTTCATAACTCCCATCTCTTTACTGGTTCCACAACTCAGAAATTCAAGGCTGTGGTTTATTTCTCAGAGTTGGGAAAACTGTCATTGTTGAAGGTCTTTGGGGCTTCTCTCTGTGCTTGAAAATTGGTTATTAGTAACACTAAGTTCTTTAAAATCAATTAATATTTACAAGGTTTAAGTTTTAAGCTTTGTAGAAATATGTATGTTTTCTCTTTTCTAATGGTTTATATTTCTTATATTTCTTTGTAAAAAATATACAAAAAAAGTTATCATGGATCACATGTTTTTGTTTCCTGCATGACTCGTAACTTACTGTGGAATACTGAACATTTTAGATGATATATTGTAGGAACTATAGTTTCTGACTTTCCCCCTCTATTGGTGGTATCGATTGATTGTTGTTGTTTGTTTGTTTTCTAACTTGCCTGTGCTAAACCGTTGATGTCTGTATCCCCCACAAAGTGCAGCTGGGACACCTCTGCTTGCTATTTTTCCCTTGTTTTTGTAAGTTTGTCTTCCTAGTGGTTGCCCCTGTGTCTGCATAGCTTAGAGATCAGCCAAAGATTAGTCTGAAGCTATGCTGAAACACCTTAAGCCAGTGAGGCTTCCAGTCTCTCCTGATGGATCTGTGTGTGAACTGGGGAACATATTCACCTTCAGGCTGCCCTGGCTTTTTCTTCCTATTGGGACCTCTCATTTCTCACTTGCATATGCTCGCAGGCTCCATTAGTCAGGGATATATGGTTCCTCTCTGGTCTCTGCAGCAGTGCACACAATCCCTAGTCAACTCAAAATATGTGGGATTAAGCCACCTCTGCTGCTGGAACTCCCTGTTAAATTCCTGGCTAGTCTGTTCATCTGCTGCTCGCCCCAATCAGGTTTGCTTATTCAGGCTTAACTTGAGCCCCTCTGGCAGAGTGACAAAGCTGCTAGTCTTCACAGCCTCCCCTGCCCTGATGGAATTACTGGGCTGAAGAAGCTCGGGGATGGAGTTGGGAGCAGCCGTGGCAAGGACAGCATAGACTCCTCTGATCCCACCTGAAGCTCAGTAGTTCTGATGAAGTGTGGGCCTTTGGTTAAATGGCAGAGTGCTAAAATGATTGCTGCTGATGGTTTTGTCCAGCTTTATAGTTGTTGTTGGAGGGAGGATTTGTCAACCTTCTTCTCATTCCACCATGCTGAGAGTTGGAGGTCTCTGTATATTTTAAAGCACTAGAAATTTGGGTGTGTTACATGTGTGATCCTGTATTTTATTTGGGTATTTTTATAATTGGGGCCTTGATTGGTTACTCTCTTTTTAGGGGGGGTGGTTAATTTCCATTGTGTAGAAACACAGATGATTTGTCACCCAAGTAAAATAATACTTTAGTGAAAAGATATTTGTAGGGACAAGTAGAAAATGTCATCTCTAAACTTTGCCTTGAAACACAAATTGAAAAATGAAAAGGGTCAGAGAGCATCAGAACTCTTTTCCTCTGTAGCTGTGGCAGCATGTTGCCTGTAATAACTAAAGAATCCTTTGTCGAATTAATCATGTACCTTAAATGCAGGGTGCTCATTTTTTAAAAATAAATTTAGAAATTTATTGGCATATACAAGGCTACCTCAGAAAGTTCTTGGAAAAACAAAGAATTGAAAGATAATATGAATCTTTCCGTAAATTTTTCGAAGACTCTTTATATATGGTATTTACCTTTGCTATTTAGAATTACTCAAGGAATATTAAAGGAATCTGAATTTATTAGTAATGTGTTTAATATTGCTTGTCAAATTGATACGTTTACCTTTTTAAAATGAGAACATTCTTTAAAATGTGAGGCACCATTTTCTTAAAGTTCTAATTTTTTTTGCAATGAACATTTTTCAAATAGAATTTCAGTATTTATCATGTATCATGAATATTGTAATATATGTAAATTATTGCATTAAATGCAAAATAGTTTGGAATTGCAGTTTTTTCCAACTAAAAATAAGTTGTCTTCTATATAAATCAGATTTCTCTGTATCTCTAACATTTTAAATTAAATTTTCATGTACCATAAATTGCCATTCCAATTAGACTTTGTTAAAGAAAATACTGCCCAGTATGTAAATTAAGATTTAGCAAATTAAGTCCAAATTTCTAATGTTGCAGATACCACTATACACAGAGTCAAAACAAAATAGTATGAATAGAACTTTTCAGCCTGTGGGCATCCCTTTGTAAAAACACAGACCTCTCTCTTCTTCCACAATGTTGAAGAAACAAAAGTTTGTTGAGTATGAGAAATTGAGAGGACCTGGTAACTTTTGAAGTGAAGCAACTTTTTCATAATTTCAAAATGAGCAACTCCTCTTGGTAATTATGATTTTCAGGTTCATCAATTGTCCAGTCCATTTTTTGTTTGCTTTTAATGCAGAGCCTGTAGGTTCCTAGAAGCGGAGAAGGCACTAATGGCAGGCCTGTCTCATGGACTATGCCTCTGTGGGCCTAATTCTTTTTAAGTTCGATCCTGAGCCAACTCACGTTTGGCCAATGATTCTCAAACACTGCTTTCCATCTTTCTCTCTTAGTGTCTTCTTCCAGAGTACTTACATATGCCCTATGCCCCACATGATTAATGAGGTGCTGCCATTACCAAGCAGTTGTTCAGAGTTTCATACTTCAGCAGGTGGGAAAGGTAGAGAAGAGAGAATCCAGAGGAAGGTGCATGAGACAGAGGAAGTCAGTTCTTTCCCTTTGTATATTATGTAGATGTAATGTTTGCTTGCCACCTCAATTTTTTGGTCTTTGAACTAACGTTTTAACAGTCTCCAGTACAATAAGCCTTCAGTATTCTTAAGAATATTGGAAAGTATTAAATTTGAGAATGGTTTTATAACAATTTTTTTGCCCTCAAAATTCATATACAGAGAACAAAACAAAACCTGATTGTTTTAATGTTCCTAGGCCATTGGATAGCTTGATCCTGGACAGCAGCCTGGAATTGTACTTGATTAAATTTGTGCTTTAGCAAAACGGCAAGTTATACTTCAAGACAGTAGGAAAGGAAGTACTAGGATTTCTTGGAGGGGAGGGGGAGATTTTCTAATCTGAGAAACCTTAATATAATGAAAGATACCTGTCTCTCATTAGGAACATGGATCTAGAACTCTTCATATTTCTTTGGACTCTTTTGCAGTTAGTGGCAGAAAACGATAAAGTCAAAACCAAAGCCACATCTTGATACTGAACATGTGATTTTATTCCTTTACTTAAGTATCCTAATGCTCAGTGCCTTAGATCTGAAGCTATCTTTAAAAGAATACTAAAGCTCCCGATTTGTTTTGCCTCTAGGTGATATTTAGGATGTATCATTATCTTGAAAATCAACATAAAGTATAGTCGTCTGCCTTATCCCGTGATTTTCAGCTTATCCAGTGACTTTCAACCAGGGGCGATTTTGCCCTCCTCAGGACAGTTGACAGTGTCTGTGGAGACATTTTTGGTTGTTACAACTGGGGGGTGCCACTGGTATCTACTGGGTAGAGGTTAGGGGTGCTACCAAACGTCCTGCAGTGCACAGCCCCTTGCAACAGAGATCCAGCTTAAAATGCTGTCAGTGCCAAGGTCGAGAAACCCTGGCCTTATCAAATTATTTCCACTTAAAATATCACCATGTTTTTAAGAATCATGATTCTATCTTTGGCTTTCTCATCAATCTCTCAAATTTTGTTGCCATTTCATATCTCCAGTGGCTTTTACTAGATACTTGTGGATACAGATCACGCTGTATCATCTTTATTCTCCACAGAGTGTGGCACAAAAAGCATAATCACTTAATACTCTGTAATAAGTGGAAATAATATCCCCATCAGATCATTATATAAGTGAATAAACCAAAACTTTTAAAAACAGTCTGCAAGTAAATGTAACAGTCTGAAATAACATCAGATCAACCTTAACCCACTGAATTCTCACAACATCCTTAGAAGATCGGTATCATTATACTGATTTTATGGTATAACAGTATTTTGAACAATTTATGTGGTCAAAATATTGCTATGTTTACCTTAGCCAAATTACTTAGCCTCACTGTACCTTATTTTCTTGTTCTATAAAAAAGTATGTTGCACTAGATTATCCCCTCTAACATTCTAAATATTTGTAGTCAAATGTCAAGTTTCCTCAAATAGTTCGAACGTTAATTTTTTAATCATTAATTATAAATGAGAGAGTAAAAAATTACCAGTGGATAACCATTGCTCCTCATGTTTTTTCAAAATAAGTAATATAAAAAGTGGTAAGATGCACGAATTTAGGGCAAGAGGTTGGTGTATGTGATTCCCTCCCCTCCTTTTTAAAAGATGGATGCAGGTTTGTATCATTATTTAAGTTTGAATAAAAATTTAGTTCTTAGTAAAACTTGTTTGGTTTTGTCAGGTCAAGATAAAAGGCCATTCACCATTTTTTTCCATTCAAATCAAGTTTATTATGAAGGTCTTTGTTTTAGGAGTAGGAAATATTTTATGTGGATTTCAGTATCCTCCTGTGATTGGGACCATAGAAAAATACCTTTGTATTAAATTAGAATCTGGAAAGCTAAGCATTGCTTTCACATGCTAATAAATGGAATTTGAATTTGTATTTATTTTTAATCCGTTGCCTACTACTAAAATAAATTTGGATACCAGCAGCTCATAATAGTTAATAGCCTGTATAAATGGGTCCCAAGACACCTGTTCCTTTATTGTTAATGAAGCCTTATTCTGTGTGCAGGAAGAGTAGGGTTCCTGTTGATTCTCTGTCCCAGGACATCTCCCTGTCTCCTGTGTGCCTATTTAAATAACATTAAGAAATGTTGTTTCC
Source organism: Cynocephalus volans (assembly GCF_027409185.1). NCBI lineage: Eukaryota > Metazoa > Chordata > Mammalia > Dermoptera > Cynocephalidae > Cynocephalus > Cynocephalus volans. Next base: position 233,990,889 of record NC_084461.1, read on the forward strand.
TCTTGTTTTCTGTCACCTCTAGAATTCTGCCAGACACATTTATTCTCTTTAATAGGTTATTTGTTCCAAAACAGATTAGGGTGATATTTTTTTCCTGTTTTGTGTGTTTTGAATTTTTTTTTTTTTTAGGATTAAACCTCAATCATGTCATGTTATCAGAATTTGATGTAAAATTATGAGTTAATAGCACCAGACACACAAATGTCCAACTAAAGTTTCTCAAGGAAAGAAGAAAAGACTTGTGGAAATTTTAGTAGCCTGTGGCAGTATAAGAAAACAAACATTAGAGCACAGTGTTGATAACACCAAGATCAAGGGTTTAGATCCCCTTACCAACCAGTCACCAGAAAATGAAAAAGAAAAAGAAAAAGAAAACAGACAAAATGTAGAAACCGATTTTAAGACTCTAGTATTGTCATGGTTTGTCCTCTGTGACTACTTACTTGTACCCTTTTCACATTTTCCATCACTGACAATTTGGAGAGTTTGTAATTATTTCTGTTTATTATTTCATATCAAGCAAGTAAGTCATTGGTCTTGTAAATAATTTGAATCCCTTATTTATTTGTTCACAATGAATTTTGATTTTAAATAAATTTATCAGTTTTGTTGTTCAAATCTTTTCACAAAATATTATAGTAATGATGTTAATGATATAGTATCAGTAAACGTATTGACTTAATTTACTTTGCTATATTTTTTTATTGTTTTTAAAAGGGATTTACAGACTTTTTAAAAATTTAATAAACATTTATAATGGAGTTATACCTGGTACTGATCTAAGCATTTTAAAAATTGTCAATTTAATCCTCATAAAAGCCTAAGAAAAAGAAACTTCTATAAGAGAAAAATAAAATATGCCTCCCTAAAACCACAATGATTTTTAAACTTTTATCACATGCTATCATTCATATGTAGAATCTTAAAAAAAAAATTGGTTCTCATAGAATTACAGAGTAGAATAATGGTTACCAGAGGTGTGGGGTAGGGGGGACTACTGTGTACAAAACTATGCTACCTACCCTCAATGAATCATTGCCATTGTGCAGTATGTGCATGTACTGAATCAACATACTGTACCCCACAAATATGTACAAATAAATGTTGATTTAAAGAAAACCAAATGATTTATTCTAGAGTTAAGACTATAAATGTCCAAGATTAACAAGATTAAAAGCTAGGATGAAATTTACAGTGATTTTAGGCCTCTGATAAAAACCCTTAATTGCTTGCCCATATTAGATTGTGACAGGTTACAACTGCATTACTCTTTTGAGAGTAATTTACAGAAAAACCATTTCCAAACTAAATCATGTTTATTCCTTGTTACCTTTCATACTTCTTTAATGAAAACAGAGTATTAGAGATGGCCCCAAGTTATTTGATACTCCTCCCAATAAGACGTATGGTCTATGTCCTCTTTCCTTGACTCTGGGTGGGCCTGTGAGTGCTTCAATTGATAGAATGCAGCAGAAGTGACGCTATGTGACTTCTGAAGTGAGGTCATCAAATGCCACGCTGCTTCTCCTTGGTCACCTGGAACACCTGCTCTTTGAATGCTCCCCTTCCAAACACAGTTGTCATGCTGGGAGAAGTCCAAGCCACATGGAGAGACCACGTGTAGGATCTCTAGTCAACTGGCCAGGTGGACACAGCCTTCAAGTCCCCACAGTCCAGAAACAAGGCATGTGAGTGAAGGAGCCTCCAGATGATTCCAGGCCCCAGGTCTCTACCCCCAGCCTTTGGAATCTTCCTGACTCATGCCCTAGACACTGTGGAGCAGAGACAAGCCATCAGCATTAACAACCTGCCAGAATTCTGCCAACATGTTTAGTGAGCTTAATGAAATGGTTGTTGTGTCAAGCCATTAGATTTGGGATAGATTGTTATGCAGCAACAGATAAATGGAAGCTAAATTAGCTAGTTACCTAAGTCTATTTTCATAATAGTAACAGTATAGTATTTTAATGACCTCTTGCTCCAGATATTCTAATACTTCACATTTATGATTTCATTTAACTCTCCCACAAAACCTATATAAAAGGAATTACAAATATTCCTATTTTATAGATGAGGAAACTAAGTCTTTGAGAGTTTAAATGATCTGCCCAAAGGCATAGAAGTAACAAATAAGAGAACTGGTATTTAGCTGACTTTATTTGGGGGATCTTAGTTATTAGTATTACACTGCTCATTTGAAAGAAAAAAAATATATATATATGCAAAAATGTATATATATATATGCAGGTTATTTCATAAAAATTCCTACCAAAATTGTAGGAGTAAAGCTCAGGAGTCCCACAGCTGCCTGTGGTGGAATGTGCGGGGAATATTCCAAGCCAGGTGGAAGCTGTGTGGCCTTCCCCAGCCTTGGAATCCAGGCAGTGCCCCTCCCCCATATTCCACTGGCTATAGGGGAATCAAGACGGCCAGCCCAGACTCAGGGGGAGGAGATCAGGCCCCACCTTCTGATGCGGAAGTGGCAAAATCATATCTCAGAAAAGCTTGTGGGCTGAAAGATACTGTGTGGCTGTCTTTAAAGACTTACTGCCCCATGCCCATATTTTGGATGAGAAACCTGCTCATAGTTCTGTGGCTAGTAAATGGGGGGCGCTTCACCTGGTGCCGCCCTACCCTGGCCTCAGCCTCCAGGCTGCTGTTGTGATAAACAGGAGACACTGGGGACCATGAGCAGAGACACTGGGACGTTTAGTCAACTGGCTTTATCTGTGAGAAAGGGAACAACTGACACATTGGTAAGGACTTTGCAGGATGAGGAGAGCCCTGGGACCCAGGAGAATTCGGATGCACAGACCAGGTTCTGATGCTCAAGGTGAGAGCAAAATGCATCTCCCTCAATCCCCACCAGCTCTTGCCATGGCCTTGTGAGTCAGCTCCTACCGGACAACAATGTACTTGCCATCGTTATACTTGCCAAGCCTGATACACCCCAGAATTAGAAAGAAGGAGACCACAGGGCTGCTGGTCATTTGTAGGAATTAGACGCTAGTGCTCTGATGCAAGACTGAGCTAGCAAACAGTTCCCCTCCCTTCAGTCTCCCAGGTGTGTGCCCCTGTGCAGCTACCACCCAACACAGCCTAGCAGCACTGAGAGGAGGGATTCTCTTCTCTGCTCCTTCTCCCCACAGCTGGTGATCATGAAACCAGAGCCAGCTGGTAGTCACTTCTGTCTTCCCCGGGAGCCCCATGCCTCTACAGGCTGCATGGAGTTGCTGTGATCCAAAATGTCACAGGGGGAGACCCAGCCCAGCCAGACCTGCTCAGGTCTAACATGGGAGCCAAGGTGAAACTAAATGATAAACTCTCCTATGCCTGGAATTCTCTTTTCTTTGATTTTTAGTCTCGTTGGTTAAAATATTAAGAAGGAATCAGATCTGGGTTCAGTTCAGAATTCTGTTTCAATTAACAAGTTATTAATCAAAATGGAAAAAAAAGTTTTAAATAAAATAAAAGTTTGATTAAAAAATGTAATAGTGTATCACTAAACTTTTTCACTCTCAGGAGTATTTCAAATCTGAATAATCTGCAATTATTAGAATTTAAGAGAGAGACAAAGAGGTCAGGCAGCAAAAGTCAAGGGTGTAAATTTTAGGAGCTCCTTCAGCACCACCAGATCAGTCCCTCACTGTGAGTCTACATATAAAAGTTACCAAACACCACAAAAACCTATGTGTGGCTTAAAGGATCTGAAGAGAATGAGATTCCTACAATCATATTATTTAAGAAGTAAGAAGGACCTCAGAGATCAGCCAAGTCACCTCCTCCATTAACAGGGACACTGCCCAGTGACTTGCCTGAGGCTGCCCTTCTTTTCTGACTCCCATTTAGTGCTCTTCCCTAAAGAGCTGCTCTTTAGACAGGCTGATGGTTTCAGTAAAATCTGTAGTCCCCAAGATTCCAGAATAGATTAATTACCCTCTATGGCTAATCCTTTTCCACTTCAAGGAGTGACTAATCCCCTGTTTTCGGTTATATATAGGGCATAATGTTAGAAGGGCTGTGTAAGGCTTATAGAAGAAACATGCAAGTAGATACCAATTGTAGAACAAAGCACACACTGGTTCCTAAAGTGAAATAATTCACAAGTTACTGTGGATCATCAGAAGAGTCCACAAAGCCTCGAGGCTTCCTGCTGCCCTAATGGTATAGTAATAATAAGGGAAATGAGAATTAGAAAAGCAACCATGTTAATGTTTACTATGTCCCAAGCCTGAATATCATCCATACAGCATGCCCCTTAATCCTCATAAAAGCATCATGAGGAAGATGCACTTCTGCCCATTTTAAACATGTGAAAAATGAAAACCAGAGAAGTAATCATCATGTCCATGAACAATGACCATGACTGCTAATTGAACATAATATCCACCCTCCCCTTTTTAAACTTAACATTAAAAGACTACACTTCCCAATCTCCTTTTCAGCTAGGTGTGACCGTGCTATTAAAGTTCAAGCTAATGACACATAATGCTATGTGGAATTTCCCGGAAAACTGCCAATTCACCTGGAAATGCGTTCCTTCTGTCCTCCCTGCTTTGCTTCCCTCCTCCGTGCAACATGGAATGTACACGAGACAGCTGCAGCCCCAGCAGCCATCTGGTAATGTGAGGGGATCCTAAGAATTAAAGGCAGAATCAAAATGTCAGAGGAGGAGGAGGCAGGAGCTTTGGTCTCTCAAGATCATGGAGACAACATAGGGCCATAGAATGCCTACTGCTAAACTTCCTTTTTGAGAGAGAAATAAATTTCTATACTGTTTAAACCCCTAATATGCTGAGTTCTCTGATAAATGCTGTTAGACAGAGTTAATCCTTATTAACATATTACCTTTACAGAAAAATGTTGCCAAACAAAATGTAGAAATCTAAAAAAAAATGTATAACTAATAGTCTACTTCACTGTAATTTCTATTTCATCCTGCAAAAAAACCCATATTTCATTTCCAGAATAAATGTGTAAGTTTAAAGATAGACATGAAGACTCTAATCTACTACATCATTCGATTTGGATCCTGTTGCCGACAGGAAGGTGAGATGGGGAAGGAAGCTTAGCAAAAAAAGAAAACCTTAAGGAAGAATCAAAATTCCTACAGCTGGTTGTCTATAAGCTTTATGCTGTGCACGCAGAAAACAACCAACCAAGAAATTCTACCTATTATTTACACAGTGACAGATAAAGGAAAATGAGGTGTAGCTTGATAAACAAGCTATCTTCTAAAGTAGATTTAGACACTATTCATCCCCTGCTTTTCACTCCAGAAGGCTGCTTAGCTGGAACTGTAAAATAAATTCCGGCACTCAGAACATTACAAGAGGGAATAATTTTAAAAACTGGCTCTGGCTTTATTTTTCTTCACTTTGAAATTGATCAGATGTACTTTTAAAGGAAATATTGGTTGGTGTCTCAAAGAATAAAGAGTATTTCAGATAAATATAAGATGACTAATTTTAAATACACTTTAAGATTTTGCCTAAATGCTCTAGTTGTTAACCATTTCATCTCATTTGTCATCAACTGACAAACATGTCAGATTAACTTTCACTGCACATAAAATTATACCAAAAACAGTATTTTAATATTAACCCAGTGTTTGCTGTTTCGTCAAACTGATTATAAAATAGCAGTAAAACTTGTTTTTTAAAGGACCTTAAACAAACAATAAATGGATTAAGGCACTGAAAATAAAATCACTGATGAGTTGCTTAGTAAGTAGCAGAAATTAGACTCAATACTTGGAAAGAAGTGTTACATAAAGAGTAATTTAATTTAACTCTTCAATTTAGGGCATGCCTAGTCACATATAACCAACAACTCACCATGGGTCTGCTTTAGAAGATAATCTGAAAATCTATAAGAATGACATAAAAATACGATAGCATTTGGTCTAACTGCTAAAGAAGCAAAGACAAGTAAATGAGAATGTTTAAGTTCAGTGAGTCAACAATGCATTTCACACAGAGCAGTTCGCCCCTCTAAAACTTTTAAACCGCATTCTTTTTTTTTGTCTTTTTCGTGACGTGCACTCACTGGCTGAGTGCACCGGCCATTCCTATATAGGATCCGAACCCGCGGCGGAAGCGTCGCCGCGCTCCCAACGCCACACTCTCCCCAGTGCGCCATGGGCTCGGCCCTTAAATGGCATTCTAAGTAACTGTCGTCTCCTTGCATGCAGATGTCTGGAGCAAACAGAATAGCTCTAAAACATGAACTAATTTTGCATTGAACATTTTACATTTCTTTATTAGATTAGCACTAAATTGAGTACTCATATCATTGGACTCTGCTATTAATTCTATGAGCAAGGAAACCATCTTTAGAGTCAGCATTCAACATATAAGGTTTGAATAAATGATTAGTCAGTGAATGATCCAGCTCTGATAACAACTAGCTGAATGACTGTGGTTAATTCTCGTAAAAGGGACATTGCAAGAAAGCTCTCCAGACAGACGTGGGTTGAAATCCTGATGGAGCCAGGCCATAGGAAAGGCCTTTACCAAGCCGGAATTTTTCCAATGTCAAAATGTCAAAATGTCTGGTGCGGACGACTGAGCGAGTTCACTCCTCGCCGGTCTGTGTCGTGTGATCAGCGCTCCCCGCGCTCTTTGTTCTCACCCGTCGCTCGTGGTGACCGTGTGGCTTTAATAGCACACGGCTCCGCGGTCAGGACTGTCACGCCGCGGACTGTGCCTGCCAGCCTGGGGCCGAGGAACCGCCAGGACCGTCGGCCGACGACAACCCACGCGGGTCCCCCCCACGGCTGTGCTCGGCGCCTCGTCAGCGCGGACCCCCATGCACCGACCTGGAGCGCCCGTGGGAATCCGTCGTGTCGCTGGAACCCGCTGTCATCGGCCGCAGAGGGGCAGGAGCAGGGAGTGGAGAGCGGCCGGTCGTGCGCCCCTGTCCCCGGGACGGGCGGCCTGGGGGCGGCAGCTGCAGGCAGGGCCACCAGGAGGCGCCACGGAGAGCGATCCCCGCGACCGCGGCTTCCCGTCCGCGGCTCTGAGCGCCGCGCACCGGCGGCTGCGGGGACGCGGCTGACAGCCCGGCGCGGACCGCGTGTCCTCTGTGCGCGGCGGCGTCTGCGCACGCGCACTGTCCCGGTTAGGGCAGCTGCTGTCACCACAGGTGAACGCCTCAGGGACCCATGTGGTGCTCTGGACGACACCTCCTGGGAGCCCATGTCTACACTGCAGCCTCCGAGCAGTCGGGGTCGGTACGATCCCCCGTGGCCGTCACCAGGGCCCTGTCGCCTGTCCGGGTTTAAGTCTTCTCCGTAGTGGGAGACGGCCCCCCATAGACTGCTAAGAAAACGGTCTTGGGCTGCTAAAGGTCCAGAGGCCCGTCCTCGCCTTGTCGGACTCACGTTTGACGAGGAGAAGCGGAGATTGGAACCGACTCTGCACGAGACGCTGAAGGCCGGACTCCCCTGTCGTCTCCCTCATGAGGCTCCTCCGCAGGGTCCGTCCCCTGGACCCCCACACCCAGAGTTGACACGGTGTCCCCTGTGCTTCCCCAGTGCAGGGCGGCGTGTGGACCCATCGTCACTCTCCACGTGGGGACCTCTGGGGACCTCCGGGACCTGTCCCTTCCTCCTTTCTCCCATGGTTCTCTCCTCCTGCCCAACTCCGCGGCTCTTCCTGGAGCGCGTGTTGTTCAGACACTGGCTCTGCGGACACGCACTTCCGTTTTCTCTCTCTCTTTCCCTTTTACTCCTTTTACTTTTTTATGCTTTTCTTTCAATTGTATCTTTCTTGTTATCCTTTTGTCTTTTTGATCTAATCAGGCTTCCCTTGTGTTATTTTCTCATCTTTCTAGTGAGTTGTTTTTAAGTTAAATTTCAACACTTATGGGCCACCCCGTGGCGCACTCGGGAGAGAGCGGCGCTGGGAGCGCAGGGGCGCTGCCGCGGGTTCGGATCCCACATAGGGATGGCCGGTGCGCTCACTAGCTGAGCGCGGTGCGGGCGACACCACCCCTAGGGTTACAACCCCCTTAACTGTCACACACACACACACACAAAACAAACAAACAAAAATTTCAACAGTTATATTTTTAATTTCTAAATGACCTCATGGTTATTTGATTCATCTTCTCCCTCTTCTACTTTAACAATGTCTGTTCTTCTTCAGTAAGTCCAACAGTTTCTCTCCTGTAACTCTGAGGAAGTTAATGGTATTTTCTGTTTCCCTTGCATGATCTCTATTTCTTCCAATTCGCTTTTTCCTTTTTTGTTTGTTTGCTTTGGCCTGTTTCATATTAGAGGATTTGCTGAAACTAGAGGATTTGCTGAAACATCTGGGGCCCTTGGCATCTGCTCATGGTTAACAGGGCAGCACAGGAAAGTCTTGCTCGTGTGCTGTGGCTTCGTGGCCTGTGGGTGACTCTGTGAGGTTCCTTGACTGGGTTCTTGACTGAGGTGCCCAAATCAGCAGAGTGTGTACTGAAGAACTGGACTCCAAGGCCAGATGACATGCATTTGGATTTTTTTTTTTTAATTTTACAAGTTTCTGTGACAATTCCTAACGGATCTTAATGCTGAGCACACCAAAGTCTGTTAACACTAGGTATTCATGCCATCGTCAGTCACATAAAGGACACCTACAAATTTAGGGTACAGAACTTCCAGCATATAGTCATTTAACACCTGTTATTTGAAACAAAGTGTTTCGTGGACATACGAATTAGAGAGCATCTGGCTTCTTTAAGGGGTAAACAGTGAGGTGGAGCTGAAGATGGAGAGAAGCCCAGAGAGGGGACTAGGAACGTGACAAGTTTGACTTCGCATCTCATAGGCTCTTTTCACTTCATTTCTCTCCATTCATAGCACATGCTAAGTGCAATCACAAGATCAGCGCCTCGGCTTGGTTGAGTTGCAGCCAATGCAAGTCCTAGTTCAAAGAGGCCCTGAGTCTTCTGCGTGGGAGCCAATCCACACCACGACAGACAGATCTGATGGGTTTTAATTGTTAGCAGGGTTGAAGTTGTCCAGGAAAAGATGGGAAAATGAAAATTCTGAGAAGAAAGGAGGGAAGCATCCAAAACTACCATGGAGCAGGGCCGGCCCATGCGCACTTGGAGAGTGCGGTGCTGACAGCACCAGGGCCACGGGTTCGGATCCCTACGGAGGGATGGCTGATTGGCCCACTTTGGAGAGCGTGGTGTTGACAATACCACATCAAGGGATAGGATCCCCTTACCGGCCATCTTTGAAAAGAAAAAAAAGTAATTTTTTTCAACTGAATAACTTGTCTCCATGCCTTTTTATTATAGAATAAGAGGTGGTTCTGTGTTCAAGTTTTTTGGCACTTGGAAATAATAAAACCAAAATTAGAAATGGAATGTAGTTCTAAAACCTCATCAAATTACAGTGATAGCTATAGTAATCAAATCCATAAAAGATTCTTAAATAATTGTGACACTCAAAATTCAGAGCTACATGCAAAGTCACAAATATATTTAAAGTTAAAACGCATAGCAATATTAAAAACTTAGCAGCACAGTCACCTCCCTTGCCTTGCTGTATGTATCAATCCTTTCAAAGAAGCAGCCTCTCCTAAAGCAATTGTCATTTCACTAAATTGATCACCTGCCTCAAACTCCTTGACATTTGAAACTATTCTTCCAGAGTCATCATTTTAATTTCCCTCCCATGACTTGGAATTACCAGCCTCAATACATTTGCATTGTTCCCTGTACTATTCCACAATGGGGGACAAAAAGCCTACCCTTGCCTTATCTGTGAGCATCTCTTTTCCTTGCAATCAGCTTATTCTCCATAGCAGCAGAGTATCTCTCTGTTGCATATTATTCCAATATGATCATGTATAGGCTGGCTGGTAGCTCAGCTGGTTAGAGCACAGCCTCGTATCAACAAGGTCAAGGGTGTGGATCCCTATATTGGCCAGCCACACACACACACAAAGATTCCAATATGATCATATATTTATTTACCTAATAGGAGCAGATGACACTGTTTTTGTTTTGTTTTGCTTTTTAACTACATAAACTTGAAAAATAGCTGTTTATTTCAGACCTCTAGAATTTTCTAGGGCTTACTAAGGTTTATCAATTTCTCTCTTGTAAACACACACATACACAGAGTACCTAGAACCCAAGTTGGAAGTTACAGCAGAAAGAAGATACTACATAGGCACAAAAAGAACAGCAAGAAAACGCCAATTCTGATGTTTTACAGGAATGATTTTTCCCTTTGCAAAACATGTGTTCTTTCCATTTCTTTGCCTCTTGTAACTTAACACGTCACCCCTCCCCCAAATATCATCTACTTTCCACTAAACTTACTTGCTTTAATGCTCTTCATTTTTAAAAGTCAAGCTCATTTGCCACTTTCTGCAAAATAGCTTCTCTCAATTCTCAAAAAAGTAATCTATTGTCCATTTTCTACTCAGCTTCATTCCAGAGCCTCCCCCAATATTGTTGACATTCTCCTTAATACCACATTTTTAAACAATAGTCCTAAGCATAAAAGAAAAGCACCTCTATGGTCATATTGTTTGGATCATGTTTTTGGTCATTGGTATCAGAATTTTTCACAGATTTTTTATCATTCAGTTGCATGCCAGGACAAATTAACCACAATTTTCTACTAATGTTTAAGAAATTTGTAATCATCTTCTAACTAAGATGTCATGAGACCCCCCTTTCCTCCCTACACATGTGTACACATCTGCATCCCCTATTCCTAGGGGGATTCTGCAGGAGTTGAGGTGAGAAGGCTCTCTTGACTAGTGTGGGTGCCCAAGGTCAGCATGCTGGGTGTCACTTTCCTGGGATTGCCTGTGACACTGCTATCAAGGCCATGCACAGAAGCAAGAGGAATGTGTTGGCCAGAGAAGGAAGACCCAGTGGGCTACCTTAGGGGTTCAGAGGTGTCCCCTGAGACTGAGAGTGAAGAAACCCACAGTAAGTAGGACAATCAAGGAGGCTAAAATGAACGGCAGAAGTCAAGGCAGGATGGTGACTCTGAGAAACCATTGTGCCCAGGCAGTTCCCGGCTGAAGGAAGTGGTGGGCAGACAGAATTAAAGGGCTGGCAGGTTATCAAGCAGCATGTTCATGGTGACCTTCCATCTGGGTATTCTTGATGAATCCTGTTTCACATGTTTCCAGACAATTCATTCATCAGTACTTGGCACCTATTACTTGCCAGGTGCTGGGCTGTGGGTCTGGGATATGGGCAGACCGAGGTGTAGACTCTGCTCCTGGGTTGCTGACTGTCAGGTGAGGGGGACTAAGGATCATGACATAATGCAGAGTGATAACATGTGTAGGTAGAGCACCAGGTAATAAAATCATAGCCTCTTCTCAAGTGCAGCATTTCAGGGAGTATTTACGGAGTCCCCGTGTTAGGCCCTTCCTGGATTCTGCACACAATATAGTGATAGAGTTGCTGTCTCCCAGGACCAGTAGGCTGTGGGCTGGGATAGCGTTGACAGCAATGGATCTAAATCACAGCAATGGATGTGTGTCTGGTGTAAAGAAAATGGGGTGTGAAGCCAAAGTATGGGGGTGGAATCCTGATTATGTCAAAAATGGATATTTTATACAATTTGAAAGGAATTGCTGAACATATCTGCATAATTTCATCTAATGGAGATATAAAGTTATTCCAAAAATGGAATCTTCCTCAATTCTAGTTATGTTTGCATTTAACATGTGCACTTATCCCTGCCATTCAATGATTTTGAAAATAGGATTTGAATTTGTGAATAATATTTCTAACTTACTTACATCTTACACATCAGTTACATGTTGCTGTCATCTTAATGGACCAAACGCCTCTGGTTCTTCTCTGCACATGGTGTTCATTTCCTACCATCTTCAGGGAGCTTCCTAATCTAGAATATTCTGATGGCCTCCCGGATCACTTTACCCTTTCCTCTCTTAGAATGGCAGCCAACCAATAGCACGTCTTCTCATTTTCCTTATGCTGGGATCATCTCCCAAGCCAGGGTGCAGCTGAATCAGCTCTTTCTCCAGCTCTCGGCACCATGCTTGGCATATGGTAGATACACACAGAGAGGGCAGAGGAGACAGAACACAAGACTCTAGAGACAGGCGTGTTACAATGACATTTAGAAAGTGACACCTTCTCACTTTTGATACTGTATTGGTTAGAAGTGAGTCACTAAGTCCAGTCCACACTGCAGGGCAGGGGATTACGTGAGGATGTGTGCAGCAGATGGTGGGGAACACTGGGAGCCCCTGAGGAGTCGCCAACCACACAGACAGAGATGTGGCACTTGAGTCCAAACCTAAATACACACGAAGCCATTGTGAGGTTTTATGGAGGAAAGCAGTATGTGAATGCATGCAATTCCAACTGTCGCATGGTGCAGACAGGGAAAACAGACCAAGAGCAAAAGTGACATTTTCAAGATTATATGACAGGAACCAGACCTGTCGTTAGTCGTATTCCATGCTACCTTCCACACCGTCGTGGATTTTATCTCTAGTCTTGTTTATTAGCTGCATGTGACACCGGCCATAGGTTTCAGAGATGTTTTCTCACACATGCCTGATGCCATCCCTAGGAGGAAGATGCTAGAATGATCCCCAGTGTGCAAAAGGGGAGACTGGGGAGGTCATGAGAGTGACAATGGCTTGTCCAGGGTCACATAAGTGATAAGAAGCAGGAGCTGGGGATGAACCTACGTGTATCTCCTCCGAGCTGTGATGCTGGCTGCACCCAGGCCTTGCACAGGGGTGTGGTCAGGCAGTGTTGGTGGAAGTGTGGGCAATAGAGAGAGTTCATGGGGATGGAGGGTCAGCAGTCATGTACCCAGTGGGGCACTTGCAGTCTTGTACACAAAGGAGGGGCCCAGGAAATGAGGTATCAGGAACTGACTTCACTTCCTTGACAACAGACCCCAACAGAACTCGGAACTCGGTAACCTGGCACCCACATTCTATACACAGCCCCTTCCCCAGCTCACTTGGCCACAGGCAGAGTGAGATGTTGTGCTGTTTCCCGAGGTCCCGGGGCCGTAGCCCCAGGAAGCCCTGTGCTGAGAGGCTTGTCCAATGCTTCCGGCGCTGGTTCAGCCCTCGCCCTCGACCCCTGTGGCCGTCTGGGAGGAGGTCCCCAAAGGTAATGTCAGGTGGCCCAGAGGAGTCTGGGCAAGGTCAGGCCAGCACTATGAGCCTCCCTGGGTGACCACACCCCCTCCTCCTGAGTGTGTGGGGAATGGGGACATGGGACACCCTCCCTGGGCAGAGGCAGAGGGTGGGGGATTTATAAACCTGCTGGTCCTGGTGTGTTCACACCTCAGGTCATGGCTGGAGGGTGAAAGGGGACTGCCGGGATGGCAACCACCACCCTGTACATTAACCCTGGGCCCTCAGGCTGTCTTCTCATGAGCTCCCTGGGGTTAAGACTGGCCTCCAGCCCCTTCCCTCCTTGGGGTTCACGGTGCTGTCACTGTGTATCTCTCCCCTGTCCTGTCCTAGAGTGAAGACACATCTTCATTGAGCTCGGATGCCACCCACAGGGTGTGGCCTGTCCCGGCACGCTCCCTGAAGAATCAGGTGGAGCACCTGGTGCCTGCTGTCTTGGGTGGTGACCAATCTTATGTCCACCTGTTTCTGTCAACGTACAGGAACTTTGCCAGTCCCCGGCATGTGCTGCACCTGCTTTTCCTCAGGTGAGCACTCTGGTCGTCGATTGCACAGTATCACTAGGCCGCCTCCCAGCTGTGAGTCTTGGGACTGTCACCACACCCCTCTGAGCCTCAGTTTCCACTTGTGTTCAGTGGGTGGGAACAGGAACAAGCTCCAGTGGGTCCCCCATGGAAAGTGCTGCTCCTGAGTCCAGCCCCGTGGAAGGTCTGCTGGAGGGGCCACGGGTCGTCCTCATTCAGGATTACTGCCCCCCCACGAGGAAGTCTCTGTCACCCCCTCACTGACCTCGTTGACTTGGGCTTCACTGTTTTCACATTTTTACAGGAAATTTGAGATTCTATCTGTAGGCTTCTGGGTGTGTTCAAAGCAGGGAGACCAGGGGCGGGCAGAGCGGCTTCAGGTGCACCCAGCTCTCTTGGGAGGAGTTGGTTGGGGTTCATTCCTTCAACAAACATACGTGAAGCCACACTATGTGCAGTCACTTTCTGGGCACTGACCATAATCCAATAAACCGAGGAGACTACATGCCCTGCCCTCCTGGGCTTCCATTCTAGTCAGAGGTGAGACAGTCACAGTAGACATGAGAAGCAGGTAGTGCCACCATGTGGTAGATTTGACACACTCCTGACCTCCTCTAGGTATGGAAACGTGATTTCTGATAGTTACGGGGATGGCGAATCCCTGGAGCAGCTAAAATGGTAAGTGGGGTTTGGGTGCAGAAGGAGGGGCTCCCATCTCCACACAACTGCGTGTGGTCTGCGGGGGCCTGTGGGTCGGGGGCTGGCAGAACTCTGGCTCTCACACATTTTATGATTCCTGCTACAGGGCTGAGGGCTCAAGGCTTTCCCTGCAGGGAAAGGAGTCAAGACGGCTGGGGATAGGGTCCCAGGCACCGTAGGGTATGTGAGAGGCTGGAGAGCAGAGTGAGCCCAGAGAGAATCCATCCCCACCCCCTCCCACCCAGCCCTGCCCACACCCTCAGAGCCCGTGCTGAGCCAGAGCAGGAGGTGTGCAGAGCATCCCGCTCACACTCAGGCCTGGAGCCTCCATAGGGAGGCTCATCTGGTGCTGGGGACGCAGAGTGTGGTAAGGGCCAAGAGATCGGTGTCAGTGGGAAAAGGAGATGCAGATTTTCATGCAGACACTTGGGCAGTACATTCACGTGTGAGCTCAAGTTTGGGCTTTTCCAAGAGCCCTGGGTAGGCCAGGGGAGCAGCGGCTCCCTCTGTTTCCTGATTTATCAGATATTCCTGGACACCTCCTGTGTGCCAGAGAGTAATGCCCAGAGCAGACAGCATCCTCCTGGGGTGGACAGGTCATTCCAGCAGGGGCGGAGCAGTGACACAGACAGAGGAGGTTGTCAGGTTTCCTGAAGAAGGGAAATGTGGTCACATCAGTGGTTGAAGGCTCCTCCCATGGAGGCTTTTGCCAGCTCCTCCTTGGCTGCCAGGCCCATCTGTGCCAGAACTGCCATACTTGGGGTGGACATTGGATGGGCTGGTCTCTGGACAGGCAGGGGCAGAGGGTACAAGACTGCAGCTCACTCAGGGGAGCCCTGGGAGGGCAGCATAGAGGGATAGGCCAGGCCTCTGATGCTGTTGCCCACCTGTCTCCCCCAGTGCCATGTCCTCTGTCTTAAAGATCTGGATGGAATTCTATTCCACTGATTTCCATGAGCCTCCTGAATTCCATTCTTTGAAGTTTCTGTGGGCCTATGTAAATGCCAGTATGCCAGGTTCAGAGGTGGAGCACATGGCTGATCTTCTTCTGGCGCAGCTGGAGAAGCTGGAGCACCTGGAGCCTAGTGAGGCGGAGACTGAGGGTGAGGAGGAAGAGGGTGGGTGCCTGTGTGTGTTTGCGGAGGGGGCTGGGCTGGGCCACACAGAGCAGAGTTTCCAGAAGCAGGCTGGGGACAGGGGCACTGAGTACTCAGAACAATCATGCAGTGTTCTGCAGTGTAGGGAGACTTCCTGAGGCTGGGTCTCTGGACTTGTGCTTCTAGAAAGACAGTGTCATTGGACGAGACATAGAAATTCACATTGATATTTTCAATTGTTGTCTCTCCAGTTCCAGCTTCCGCCCAGGCTGAACAACTCTCCCAAGAGCTGCTGCCATGTTCGACTCGAGTTCCAGCCCCAGCTCCACGTCCACTGCGAGAGGCAGAGCGAGAGCAAGATCCAGAGCCCAAGCCCGAGCAAGAGGTAGAGTGGGAGCAAGATCCAGAGCAAGAGGTAGAGCAGATGCAAGATCCAGAGCAGGAGCAACAGAAAGATCAAGAGAAAGATCAGGAGAAAGATCAAGATCCAGAGGTAGAGCTAGAGCAAGCTGACATAACCGCTCCTGAAACATCAAAAGAATTAGAAGAAACACCAGCACCCAGGGGAGCCCTGGCTCCAGAGCTCCCACAAACACCCTCACCAGTCCCCACTCCAGATCTGTTCTTGCCCTTCCTTGACGTTCTGTTTCTCTTCTTTTTTGTCTGTGTCCTGCATCTCCTCAAATTTTTTCATCTTTTATTTTCAATAATATCCCTTGTATAAAATAAAGTGTTTTAATATTTTCAAAATTACCATTCAGTGGCATTAAGTACATTTTTAATATGGGGCAACCCTTACCACCATCTAGTGATCGAACAGCTTCATCGACTCTGTAGCCATTAAGCTGTCACTCCCCGTCCCGCCTCTCCCAGTCCCTGACAACCACTCCGTTTTCTGTGTGTGTGAATTTACCTATCGTGGATTGTTCCTATCATTACAGTTATATGTTTTGTGGCCTTTTGTATCTGGCCACATAATAGGAGAAAGATCTGATTAATTTTCACTTTATGTTTTTAGTAAGAGGAAAATTACAGAACAATCAAAGACTCTATGTAGAAACACAAAGTCCTGATAGTTATTATTGCCATAATCTTGAAATAGGAACTACTTTTGAATGACCAGAGAGCCAGAAGCCACTGAGGAAAATGCTGACTTTTCCTGGTCCGAACAAAAACCAGAATAATGTCAAAAGGTGAAAAGACAAACCCCAGACTGGAAAATTCTTCATGGGCAGAGAAAGGGTAGTATGCATCCTAGTGGTACAAAGAGTTCTCATTTATCCATAGGGACAAAGCACATATTCCTGCAGTTCCACAGGGAAGCAATTCATATGGCCAGTAAATGTCAGACATCCGCGGCCTCCCTTATGATTATGCACAGAAATTTACTCACTATTCAGATGGCATTTGCCCCATCAGATGGGCAGGTGTGTATGTCCGGTGATGACCAGCTCTTGTGAGAATGAGGGAAGAAGAGGTCCCAGCGGATGCCCCGGGAAATGTGTTCATAGATACCCCTGTCGCAGGAGCCACTCAGCAGCTCCTACCAAAGTGCCCACGTGTGTCCATGTGCCGGGCAGCAGTGATGCTCGGAAGTTATGCCACACCACAGCTGCCCAGGTTTTCAAGATTGAAAGGGGCTGGCCACATCACTAATATCCCTGCAGAACGACTGGGTGTTAAAATATGGTCCACGCAGACCAGGGAACTTTGAGCAGCTGCTGAGCTTCCCATGTGCAGAGACGTTACATAAATTGTCACATAAACAGGTCATGAAGGCCAGTCTGTATCCGGGAACTCAGGTGGAAAAACAATGTTTATGTGTTGTCACTGTGCTACACACCTATATGTAAGTGAATCTGTGTGAGAGAGTGAGACAGACACAGAGGCAGAGGGAATCGAATGGGAGCGACAGCCCGGAAGACATGACCAGGCCATGAACGTGGACCAGCTTTGCTGGGTGGGACTTTCAAAACCTTTTATTCTCATTGAAGTGATATTTAAATGTTGTATAATTTGCATATTATTTTATATTTACAAAAACATTAACATGTTAAATACTATCCACTGAACACTCACCTACTAAGTACGTTACCTAGTTTCACATTTTATAGGCATGTATTATGAAGCCAAAGATAATGCTTATAAGTAAATCGGTAGTTCAGTCTGAATGGAGAATACCATTTAAAATCCAGTCCTTCCACCCAGGAGACCAGTGTGTGTCCCATGCGATCTTCCTCTTCTTTGTTCTTGCGCTGAGTGCAGGTGTGTGCATGTGTGTGTGTGCAGGTGTGCATGTGTGTGCACATGTACACTTTTCTGGGGAGACGGTGCTGTAGGCCTGCAGAGGACCTGCTGACCCAGTGTCAGGTGAACTCAGGCATGCGGAGGGGATATGCATGTGCCATCAGCAGCGTCACCACCCCAGTTTCCTGAATCCAAGGCCAGGACTCTTTGCAACACTTGGCAGGCCATCTTCTTCTGTCAAAACATCACTTCCTTTGTGCAGTCCTTTACAGCTCCCAGCCTGCTCTGCACCATGTGATCACACTCAGCACAGCCTGGGAAGAGGTGGCCATCACTGGTTGTCCCCAACTTTATAAACAATGAGCCTTAAGGTCACACTGGGAAAGATACCTACCACAGTGACAGAACAGCAGAGTGATGCAGCATGGTTCCAGTTCAGCTGCTGCTGCCTACAGGTGTGGCTGCACCACTTCGCCACCTGCATGGAAGTAGCACATTCCCAGCACAGTGAGGGGCTGCCACCTCTGCCACCCTGGATGCATCTCTGCATGTGTCCCACTTCTACCAGGCACTGGGCAGCACACAGGAGGACAGGGACACAGCCCAAGGGCAGCACAGATTGTGTGCAGTGAACCCAATCTCCTCCAGGGCTCAGTGCACAGGAGAGGCTGCAGGAAGTCGCATGCTGTGTTGGGCCGCTCAGTGGGGAGAGTCCCTGGGGACAGCGAGGTCACCGTACAGCATGGCTGACAGAACAACTGGTTGGGGAGAGGTCACCGCTTGGCACAGGTAGACACTGGGGATGGGGAGGATTCATCTGCCAGCTGCCCTCAGTGTGGGAAACGAGCTTGAGGGCACCTGCAACTTCTCAGTTTAGGAGCCTCAGGAGGCAGAGACCAAGGTTCCCTCAATGCTGCAAGAGAGAAACTGAGGCTCTGAGATCCCTCCTTGCTGGTAAGGACCAGGACTGGGGTTAAAGCTACATGACTCTGCTCCAAACTCATGAGTCATCTTCAGCTCCTTGTGCCTGTTGCTCTGGGCTGGCTCAGCCTCCCCCTGAAACCCTGAACCTCTTAAACGCTATGTGTGGACTTGGGCATGGTTTTGATGTTTAAAGCATATGAGGAATAACTTTGTAAGGTAAATATCACGGTGTCACTATGCTATAGTTGAAAGAGAAAAAGAGAGAAGGGAGATTGATATTTTTATATGTGTCTGATTCCTCCTGTGTACTTGATTTTTACGTTGTTTTATGAGTTTAAAAATGCATCTGTATTCTGCACCCTTAAGCAGGATGAGCTGCAGTAACTCAGGTATTTCTACAGTAAACAGTCATGAGATGCAACTGTGTAGCAAATAGGATTCTTGTAAGGAATTATCAATTTTTGGTTTGATTCTATTTCATCTTAAAACTAGTAGACTTCTACCTATTTCTTTCCTTTTTTCTTTATTTCTCTCATTTTCAGGTGTGAGTTTTGTAAAAAGAAATCTTTTTTCTTAGGACTTCACTATGTTTGATTCAGAGTTTTAAAGTCAGTAATGTAAATTTTTCTGCTGTTGATTACTTGTGATTAGACTAATATTGCTTCAGGCCTTCAGTCTTTCCCCAGAAAAGCCAGAGGGGACAGAATGAGGGTTCAGTAAAAAGACTGGTCTTGCTTTAGGCAGTCCTCAAATACTGGTGTCCTACTGCTCTGAATCCCTGTAAAAAGTGCTTTTTCTGTAGTGGAGAATATCCACAGATTGGGTTCTAGTTGAACAAGAGAAGGGCACTGCCGCAGGTGCAGGAGTGATCAAGTGTGCCATCTGAAGGGGAAACAGCACGCTTCTCAGGGGGTTCTTAGTACATCACCCCCAAACCACCCACTGGTAACTCACACTCAACTTGCCATCCAGTAGTGCCGGGCCACAGAACATAAGGAAGTTGTAACAAAGGTGTTTGTTTTGACTCCCCTATTCCACAAATACCTCCCCCTAGTTCACAGAAGTTGTCTTTAAGTTCCCATGACTGGCAAATTTTTTCCAACCTTGGGTGTACTTGCTTTTCATTTTGCCTGAATGTTTTCCCTTCATATTTCACATCGTGGATCCTTCCAAATTTACTGTGTTTTCACAGCCACCCTCTTCTCTGAGAATTGCTCTCAGCCAAACAGTAGCCTCCTTTAGCTGGAGGAGCCACCTGCTCCCCTTCCTGCTACCTTCCCCCTACTTAACCAATTACTTACTAAGATATAAAAGGCTTAATTGCCTCTCATTCAAAGAAATATGTATTGGTGTGTATCATTCCTTGATAGTAGGTATCACTCTATAAAGTTACTTTATTCATCCTTTTGTTTATGTTTGTCTATTGAAGCTCTCAAAAAAGATAGGAACCTTGTTTTCCTTAATCAATGTCAAAACCTCAACAACTAGGGAAGTGTTCAGTTCATGGTAAGGTCTCAGTAAACATATGTTGCTTTTATTAAGAATGGTTAGTTATTTAATTGATCAGAACCAAAGAGTGTTCTTTTGTCCCCTTAAATTTGAATCATGGTATATCTTGTCTGTCTTGGCTCCCTTATGCCTGGAATTAGATTATATCATAGTTTGCCCCTAAAGGGTCCCAGTTTATACCCAGGTCCTTAGGCAATTATTAATACCTCCCCCTTTGTTCTCAAAATATCCCGGCTTGAATGATAAATTAAATGGTCATCCTATTTGTGTCTCCTGAAACCTTTCTCTCATAGTCCTTCATTATTTCCATTATGATGGCTTTGTGAGATTTTTATCATCTTTGAAAGAGTAAGATGTCACCACTTTATGGTATAAGACCTTCAACAAGTTACTTAAACCTCTTTCTATTTATATTTTCTATCTTTCAAGAGTATTAATCATACCCACATTGTAGGTCTGATCATGACTTATAAATGAGACAATGCTCATACCAGACCAGATACGAGGTGTTTAAATGATAGTTCCCCTCCCCGAAAATAACCATGCAAGCCAAGCTACCATTAGATTATTAAGTTCGCTCTTGCTGG
The DNA here is from genome assembly GCF_027409185.1 of Cynocephalus volans. NCBI lineage: Eukaryota > Metazoa > Chordata > Mammalia > Dermoptera > Cynocephalidae > Cynocephalus > Cynocephalus volans. The sequence goes on from NC_084461.1 coordinate 234,011,633, forward strand.
GTTAGTCATATACTCTATCTCCCTCTATCTGTTGCATTAGAATATATTACACTTCTAAACTGAGCTTGGGAAAAAGTGCATCGGCCCGCACTATACTTTCTGAGATTTAGTTCTCTCTCCACACCAGTCATCACTTTGAGGAGAAAGCATTAAAATGCATGTAAATAGTGCTTATAAAATTTAACAAAATACATTAAACTTGTACATTTAAATAGGAATGAATGACTTTTTTCAACGTATGTTTACAACCTAAATTGCAAACAATTCAAATAATTAAAAAGTCATGATTATCACTTTTAATTAATTTAGATTTTTTTTCAAACTTTATAGTACATATTTTACAGCACGGAAGAAGTTACCACTTGGGCTTCTGTAGCCAACAGCAAGAATTTCCACATGCAAAAACTAAAAATTTAAACTTTTAAATCATTATTATTTTAATAGTTTAATACAGATTTAATGATTCAATACATTAATACACACTTAAAAACTGTTCAACATTAACCCTTGGCCTTTAGCACAAATAAACACCCCAAATCCAGAAATCAGCTTTTTGTTCCTAGCAACCCACAGCACTGAACTGGACCTTCACATCACGAACTGAAATCTAGTGAGAGACCCCGATCTCATCTGCAGGGCAGTAGCTGCAGCGTGGTCCGTGCTGTGCTGTGCGGCTCGTCTACCTGGGCGACGCGGGGGCACCTGTGAGGTCAGGTCCCTGAGACTTGGCCCTCACAGGAGGGTCCTGTAGGGTGAGCTGGCAGCTTCCTCGCCTTCGCCCTCGAACGCTGTGCAATAAGCTCCTGGGAAAGGGAGCTGGGAACAGTTGTCGGTGACAGAGTAAAAGTGAGAAGTTCAGCCCTCTGCTCTTTCCATGAACTGTGCAAACCATTTCTTTTAAAAAACACAATTTTAAACTATGACGAAAAACTTGTGCGACATCTGGAGGGCTGCCTTTTTCTCAAAGGGTAAAGCTCGTGATGAAAAGAGAATCGAGGGCCCCGAGCTCTAACTCTGTCCCAAATGTGGAGAGGTGCCCCCGACCTCCGTGGCGTGCGTCGCTGGAGGAGCGAGAGCCCCGGGCGGGCAGCTCCTGCCGTGCGCCCCACACTCCGGCGGCTGCGGTCGGTCCCGGGCGCACCACGACCCTGCCCCTGAGCCGGAGCTGCTTTCGCGACAAGCTTCAGTTCGGAACGACGGTAGGTCCTGCGGGCGGCTCTTCTTCTGGCGAGACCGCGGCTTCTCCTCACTCAGAGCCCCCACGGCCTCTGCAGCTCGGACTCGTCTCTCTCAGGGCCGGACGCCCTGTGCACGTCGCGGGTCCGTCAGCTCCCTGATGGCCTCCCCTGAGCGTCAGCCACCGGGCTTTGACAGCTTGCCTGGGGACAGCCGGCTGCTGTGGACCTCGGAAGAGGCCTCTCCCCGCACGGCCGGCGACTATTCAAAGGCTTTTCTGGAGAATATGGCCTTTTTCCTAATCGCTGGCGGGGATATGGTTGAGAACTGCTGACCGGTGGCCGCGGACGTGAGAGCTGGCGCTTGTCACCTGGCAAATGTCACACAGCTGCGCGTTTCCCAGGCGGTGACTTCTTACCAGGCTGGTTTTTGGTATCGCTCGTGGATGGAGTTTCCAGTATTTTTCAGCTGAGCACCCCCTTCGTCGGCGTACGTGGTCACTGTCACACTTCTCTGTGCCGAAGGAGTGGAAGTCACTTTCGGTCCCACGTCACAGCCGCCTCCTCCGAGCCTGCGCCGCTGGCACCGCGCCCGCTCCACGCGCTCTGCTCCCGGGACCGCTCGGGAACCGCAGCTCCTGTCGCGGCTCTGCCACCACCCTGTCGCCTGCGTCCGTGTCCTGCGCGTCCTCTTTCCTTCTTTTCCTTCGTCCCGCTCTGCCTCCCTCCACGCCGTCCCTGCTCCTCCTCGGTGTGTTCCTCGGGAACGTCGGCGTTTGTGCCGCCTAAGCTCAGTCGTCCCCCGTCAGGACTGTCTTCTTGACCACGTCCCGCCGAGTGTGACAAGAATGGCATCTTCGCTTCCAAAAATTGCTAAGAATTCCTTTCATTCCCTCCTAATCCGGCGTCCCACATTTCACGTAATACTGACCTCGAGGTTCCAAGCTCCTTTCTGTCGTCTTTTGTAGCAAATCTCATGAATCACCTGCTTGCTTCATCGAGTCTGCTGGCTGGACGAAGGTGACCCCTCAGCAGAGAGTCCCCTCGTCCCTGAGACCGGGTGTCCAGCTCCGCATCCCAGGAGGCCTCACACGCCCGCTCCATGTGAGCCCCGCTGTAAAGTAGGAAAGATCCCGGGCCCCGAGCGCAGCCGCCGCGCAGAGGTGAGTCGTCTCCAGGCTCAGTGTGGGGATCACTTTCTCCTTCGTGTCTCCCGCTAAGGCTCTATTTCTCTGGGCAAGATTGACTTCTGACCGGAAACGGAAGCGCCTGGCTCACTGTTCTTTCTCTTCAATTGCTTTCTTAGAGGTGACATGAGTTCCAGTGACTAAGCTGCCAGCCTTGTTTTCCTGTCTTCTGCTTGAGTCCAGGATCAGTCCCTTCATGATCTCCAGTTCACCCTCCTCCACGCCCAAGGGCTGGGTTCTCCTGGTCTAGACCAGACGCTGTCTCGGTGACCAGAGCCCCAGGCCTGGCCCCACTGGGTCCTCCACCTTCACTGACACTCGCAGGCCACCGTCACTGCCTGCGGCCGCACAACTAAAAACCCACCCCACACACTTCTGTTTTCTTTTTTCTTGAGGAACATACAGTACCTAAGTCAGTATCACCAGAAAATGAACTTTTTTATTTTCCAGTGGCCAATAAGTGATACTTTGGTTACATGTGTTTAAAAAATTAATACTAAGAAAGATTTTTTCTTGTCCCTGTTTAGTCATTAAAGCAAACCCTAAAAAGTTATGACAAGGAAATCAGAAAACCAAATAAGTTCCATAATTGCAGCTTAAAAAGTATTCAGGTTAGAAAAACAGAGTGCTTTTGTTTGAAGCTCAACTATCCAAATCCATTTAAAGAAATGATGTTTTTAACTGAGGTCACTAGAGTCCAGTTACATTGATATCCCCTCTCCCCAAAACTGACAAGCAAATAAACAACCAATAAAAAAATAAAATAAAACAAAAGTTTCTTGATATATACATAAAAGTGGCAGAGAAGTGAGTCAAATGCTAGAATCATTCATGCCTAAAAAATTAGCTGAACACCTGCCATGAGGGATGATGGGGAACTACGCCCTTGCATATGCTGAAAAAATATTAAAAATAAATTCCATGTGTACTGCATGTCTTTCAATCCACAGCTGGTTAAGCCATTAAAAGTACCACATTTTTTTTTTCCAATTTGCTTCACACTGAATGGGATTTATGAGCATATATATAAAACTAACATCCATTTCCCTCTATTATTCAAATTCTGATTATCTTGTTTTCAGTTTCCTGGACTACAACATCAAATCTTTCTCCCTTTAGACCTCTATTTTACACCACTATGTTAATTATTTGTTACTAAGTCAGATGGATGATGGGCTAGGGAGTGGAAAAACGGTAAAAATAATGGATGTAATAATTTATCAGCAGCATTAATAAAGAACGTGTGACATAGGAAGTTGACAGGTAGGTAGACAATAGACGGACGGATAGACAGATGAGAGAGAGACAAAGAAAGAAAGAGATTCACACACATGCATTTCTATATGTGAATACCATCAATCAACTCTTGCTTTAGGGCAGGGACTCTTCCTTCCTGGCTCCTCTCATATGGTAGTTTTATAGATTTTAACTTTCAATGCTTTATATATTGAACCAGTTGGTTTATTTATTGGTCTCTTTCTGTCTTTCATGATCATGAAGTTCTTTTCATTTTTTAATCCAATGCCCAATTGTACCCATTTATCAAGTGTTTTCTTAGAAGATCAAAGTTCAGTTCCATTTAATGGCTCCTCATTAAATAGCTACATAACCTCAGATAGGTCAACTTACCTTCCCCAAGTCTCAGTGTCTTCATTAAAAACTGGAGTTATAATAACACTCATTTATTTACCTCACAAGAAGCCTGTAGGAACTGTATAGATGGCAAATGTAAAAATTCTTGTACGGTGTAGTTCAAATAAAGGAATTATTAGAAGCTAAGACCACACACAAGCCAGTTAGAAAACAGGCTATTTTACTCCATTCAATGAGCAAGTCACACACATTTAACGGTCAGGCAAAGAGTAAAATATCAATTTAGTTTGGTTTCCTTTGTTTGCCAAACATATTTTTTTACATGTGTTAAAATGTGGATAAATTAATCAAGCATCCCTTGATGACTGTGTACTTGAATGATGGCTTTTCTACTAGTTCTGTTAGAAGAAATTCCTTAAAGGATTCATATTAGAATTACAGTTTTGCTTCAGCTCTTGAGATTACAATAAAATATGATTATTTTGTTTGCTTTTTTAAAATTAAAGTTTGTAAACATCAGTGCGTGCTTCTATTTGGTGTATATAGATTAATTTATAACAATATATGCATTAAATAAAACTGATTTTGACAAAGAATGATTGTAGATATCTGAATAATGCAATTGAAAAAGTGCAGTACTCATTCCTTTAATCAAGTAATATCTCTTAAAAATGTATTTTCCTAAGAAAGTTAATCTTAAATGGGTCATACATTGTTTAGATTCTGTCCTGCAAAATGAAGACCTTAAATTTGAATATACCATAATAGGAGTCTGAATATAAAACAAAGGGGAATTAGCTGTGTTCTTAATTTAATTTGATAACAAACCAGGGTTTAGAATACTATCCACACATGAAAAAATATAAGTAGGCATTTAGGAAATAGGGGGAAAATGGACAACCTTAATATTTTGAAACCCAAGAGATTTGCGTATTTTTCACAGATGTTTTGAGAATGACAAAGATTTACACATTTTTTTATATTAAAAACAACTTCAGTTGCCAAGAGCAATATTTGTAATTCCCCTACCCTCATAGGTAATGTAAAGTTTCTTGGAAGAAACAGAAATAATCATTCTGTGTTTTATAATAATTGCAAAAGCCATAAGATGCAGCTTGTTTTTCTGAACATATTATAAGTTCACAGATAGTGTATAGAGATTTGGAATCATTACAAAGCTGTATACTTTTTCTAGTTCTTAGAAAAAATAGAAGAGTTGTACTATGCTAGTACCTATCTAGTCAGTATATTAAGTAGGAAAAATAGAAAGGCTGTACAGAAACTGCTATGAGGTCAAACTAATTTGTAAATATACTTTTTAGTAAAGAGGAACTCCTTTTATATGTAGGGCCTGGTGATAAAGAAGGGGAAATAATATTTATGTCAAATATATTCCTATAGTATCCTTGATGAATTAACTAAAGCTATTTCTTTCTCCTTCTTAATTGTTTTCATTATTTCATAAATTCTTTTAAACTCATAACATAACTAGTATTTCTTAAGGCAGGTAGCATAATTTTTTGTTTTAAGCTAGTAGGCCAAAAGATATGTGTGCCATCAAGAAGGTTTTGATATGTTCTCGTAAGAGATGACCTGGCATAAGCAATTGGTTTTCAGTTTTCTCCACTACAGTAATGTCAAAAGGTCTGCAAATTCTCTAGCTTATTGCTAAAGAATATTTGTCCTAATGAATGCAAAACCTCCAAAAGAATATTCACAGAATTAATTCTGATTCCATATTATGCTTGTCAGTTAAGTATCCAGGTTCAGAATGACACCATCTCTGAGGTTTTCATGACCCATGGGGGCAGATTGCCATAGGGGCTGGTGAAATTTGTTGTAACTGTATGAAGATATAAGTAGTTCCACTTAGTAAGTGCATACTGTTTTCTTTAAAATACTTTGAAAGTTGAGCCAAGCTGAGTGTGCCCACCAGAAAGGCCCAAGATCCACGGAGACCATGTGCCCAGAAGTGCCAGCACATGACTGAGCAGGTAGGCCTTGCCATCGCCAGACTCCATCCCCAGCCTGGCTGAGTGTGGGCTGACCCGAAAGGCACCTCCCCAGAGAAGCCCAAGACCCAAGGCAACCATGCACCTTAGGTGCCAGTGGGCGACTGAGCAGACACCGAGGCAGCAATGCCAAATTGTCAGCCCCAGCAGTATCCTAGCCAGACAATAGTGTCAAACAAGTGGACCACGGAATCCCTTGCCACAATGACTAAACATCAAAGGAAAGATACCAGAAATACAAAAAATCAAGAAAGTACAACACCAAAGGGTAATGACTCTCAGGCTCTAGGTCCTATAGAACTAGAAGCCCTTGAAATATCTGACAAGGGATTTTGAGTGATAATTCTAAGGAAACTAAATGAAATACAAGAAAACTCAGTAAGAAAGCATGATGAAATGAGGAAAAGTATACAGGACCTGAAAGAAGAAATGTACGAGGAAATCAATGCCCTGAAAAAGAATGTAGCAGAGCTTGCTGAGCCATAGAATTCATTCAACAAAATAAAAATACAACAGAGAGTTTAAGGAGCAGGCTTGCAGAAGCAGAAGAGAGAAATTCTGACCTTGAAGATCGGCTGTTTGAAATAACACAGGCAGACAAAAAAAAAAAAAAAAAAGAAAAAAGAATTAAAAACAATGAAGAAAATGTAAGAGAGACATCAGACAACCTTAAGCACTCAAATATCTGCAGTATGGGTATTCCAGAAGGGGAGGAAAAAGGAGATTGCATTGAAAACATATTCAACAAAATAGTGGCAAAAAACTTCCCAGGTATAGGAAAAATCACAGATCTTCAGATCCAGGAAGCTCAACAATCTCCAAACGTATTCAACCCAAAAAGATCTTCTCCAAGACATGTTATAGTCAAATTAGCAAAACTCAAAGACAAAGAGAGAATCTTAAAAGCTGCAAAAGAGAAGCGTCAAATCACCTATAAGGGAGCCCCAATCAGGGTAACATCAGACTTTTCATCACAAACCCTAAAAGCTAGAAAGGACTGGGATGATATATTCAAAATACTAAAAGACAGAGATTGTCAGCCAAGAATACTCTACCCTGCAAGGCTATCCTTCTGAAATGAAGGGCAAATAGTATATTTCTCAGATAAACAAAAACTGGGGGAGTTGACCACCACACGACCACCCTTACAAGAAATTCTCAAGGGAGTACTGGGTTTGGTTCCTGAAAAGTAACTACCACTGCCATAAAAACCCAAGAAAAATCTAAACCCACTAGTATAATAAAAATGGAATTCATGAAGAGAAAACAAACAAACAAAAAGGCTATCTACAACCTAAGGAACCAACAAACACAGAAAACAAACAGTAAATCAGAAAGCAAGGAACAAAAGACACCTAAGACAACCAAACAACCAATAAAATGCTACGAATAAATCAACACCTTTCAATAACAACTCTTAATGTAAAAGGCTTAAATTCCCCAATTAAAAGACACAGACTGGCTGACTGGATCAAAAAGCAGGACCCAACTATATGCTGCCTACAAGAGACCCACCTCACCCATAAAGATTCACACAGACTAAGAGTGAAAGGATGGAAAAAGATTTACCATGCAAACAGAAAAGAAAAACGAGCTGGAATAGCTATTCTTATATCTGACAAAATAGACTTTAAAATAAAAACCATAAAAAGAGACAATGAGGGACACTACTTAATGATAAAAGGACTGATCCTTCAAGAAGACATAACAATCATAAATATATACGCACCCAATGTTGGAGCAGCCAGTTTTATAAAAACAAACTCTATTATACCTAAAGAAGGAAATAGACACTAATACCATAGTAGCAGGGGACCTGAACACCCCACTGTCAATATTGGACAGATCCTCTAGGCAAAGAATCAGCAGAGAAACACAAGATCTAAACAATACTCTAAACCAATTGGACTTGGCAGATATCTACAGAACATTCCATCCAGCAACCTCAGAATATTCATTCTTCTCATCAGCACATGGATCATTCTCCAGGATAGATCACATATTAGGTCACAATTCAAGTCTCAACAAATTCAAAAATATTGGAATTATCCCATGTATTTTCCCAGACCATAATGGATTAAAACTAGAAATTACTAACAAACGAAACTCTGGAAACTATACAAACACATGGAAATTAAACAACATTCTACTTAATGACATATGGGTCCAAGAAGAAATCAAGCAGGAAATAAAAAAATTTATTGAAACTAATGAAAATAATGATACATCATACCAAAACCTGTTGGATACTGCAAAAGCAGTATTGAGGGGGAAATTTATTGCATTAAATGCTCACCTCAGAAGAATGGAAAGATGGCAAGTGAACAACCTAACACTTCACCTTAAAGATCTAGAAAAACAGGAACAATCCAAACCTAAAGTTAGCAGACAGAAAGAAATCATTAAGATCAGAGCAGAACTGAATGAAATTGAAACCCAAAAAACAATACAAAAGATCAATGAATCAAAAAGTTGGTTTTTTGAAAAGATAAATAAAATTGACAAACCGTTAGCATGGCTAACAAAAAAAAAGAAGAGAGAAGATTCAAATAACAAAAATTAGAAATGAAAAAGACGATATTACAACTGATTCATCTGAAATACAAGGAATCATTCGAGACTAGTATAAACAACTATATGCCAACAAGTTTGAAAATCTGGAGGAAATGGATAAATTTCTGGACACACACAAGCTCCCAAAACTGAGCCATGAAGATGTAGAAAATCTGAACAGACCAATAACAATAAAGGAGATTGAAGCTGTTATCAGAAAGCTCTCAACAAAGAAAAGCCCAGGACCAGATGGATTCACAGCAGAATTTTACCAAACATTCAAAGAGGAATTGACAACGATTCTTTACAAACTATTCCAAAAGATTGACACAGACGCAAATCTCCCGAACTCTTTCTATGAAGCAAACATCATCCCGATACCAAAACCAGGTAAAGATATAACCAAAAAAGAAAACTACAGGCCGATATCCTTGATGAATATAGATGCAAAAATTCTCACTAAAATACTAGCAAATAGAATACAGCAACACATACGTAAAATTATTCACCACAATCAAGTGGGATTCATCCCAGGGATGCAAGGTTGGTTCAACATACGCAAATCAATAAATGTGGTACACCATATTAATAAAGTCAAACACAAGGACCATATGATCATCTCTATAGATGCTGAAAAAGCATTTGATAAAATTCAGCACTCATTCATGACAAAGACCCTCTATAAGTTAGGTATAGAGGGAAAGTATCTCAACATAATTAAAGCCATATATGACAAACCCACTGCCAATATCATCCTGAATGGGGAAAAGCTGAAAGCTTTTCCTTTAAGAACAGGAACTAGACAAGGATGCCCACTCTCACCACTCCTATTCAACATAGTGTTGGAAGTACTAGCCAGAGCAATCAGAGAAGAGAAGGAAATAAAGGGCATCCAGATGGGAAAAGATGAAGTCAAACTGTCCCTGTTTGCAGATGACATGATCCTATATATTGAACAGCCTAAAACCTCTACAAAAAAACTCTTGGAATTGATAAATGATTTCAGCAAAGTAGCAGGATACAAAATCAACACACAAAAATCAGTAGCATTTCTTAACTCCAATAGTGAACATGCAGAAAGAGAAATCAAGAAAGCCTGCCCATTTACAATAGCCACCAAAAAAATAAAATACTTAGGAATTGAGTTAACCAAGGAGGTGAAAAATCTATATAATGAGAACTACAAAGCACTGCTGAGAGAAATTAGAGAGGATACAAGAAGATGGAAAGATATCCCATGCTCTTGGATTGGAGGAATCAACATAGTGAAAATGTCCATACTACCCAAAGTGATATACAAATTCAATGCAATCCCCATCAAAACTCCACTGACATTTTTCTCAGAAATGGAAAGAACTATCCAGACATTTATATGGAATAACAAAAGATCACGCATAGCCAAAGCAACGTTGAGCAAAAAAAATAAAGCTGGAGGCATAACAATACCTGACTTTAAACTATACTACAAAGCTATAATAACCAAAACAGTATGGTACTGGCATAAAAACAGACACACTGATCAATGGAATAGAATAGAGAATCCAGAAATCAACCCACACACCTACAGCCATCTGATCTTTGAGAAAGTCACCAAGCCTATACACTGGGGAAGAGAGTGCCTCTTTGGCAAATGGTGCTCGGAGAACTGGATATCAATATGCAGCAGAATGAAACTAGACCCACACCTTTCACCATACACTAAAGTCAACTCAAAATGGATTAAAGAATTAAATATACACCCTGAAACAATAAAACTTCTTAAAGAAAACATAGGAGAGACACTTCAGGAAATAGGCCTGGATACAGACTTCATGAATACGACCCCAAAAGCACGGGCAACTAAAGGAAAAATAAACAAATGGGATTATATCAAACTAAAGAGCTTCTGCACAGCAAAAGAAACAATGAACATAGTTAAAAGACAACCAACAGAGTGGGAGAAAATATTTGTAAAATATACAGCTGGTAAAGGATTAATATCCAGAATACATAAGGAACTCAAACAACTTTACAAGAAAAAAACAAGCAACCCAATTAAAAAATGGGCAAAAGAGCTAAGTAGCCATTTCTCTAAGGAAGATATACAAATGGCCAACAGACATATGAAAAAATGTTCAACATCACTCAGCATCCGGGAAATGCAAATCAAAACGACACTGAGATACCATCTCACCCCAGTTAGGATGGCTAAAATCCAAAAGACTCTGAACGATAAATGCTGGCGAGGTTGCGGAGAAAAAGGTACTCTCATATATTGTTGGTGGGACTGCAAAACGGTGCAGCCTCTATGGAAAATGGTATGGAGGTTCCTCAAACAATTGCAGATAGATCTACCATACGACCCAGCTATCCCACTGTTGGGAATATACCCAAGGGAATGGAAATCATCAAGTGGAAGGTATACCTGTTCCCCAATGTTCATCGCAGCACTCTTTACAATAGCCAAGAGTTGGAACCAGCCCAAATGTCCATCATCGGATGAGTGGATACGGAAAATGTGGTATATCTACACAATGGAATACTACTTAGCTATAAAAACGAATGAAATACTGCCATTTGCAGCAACATGGATGGACCTTGAGAGAATTATATTAAATGAAACGAGTCAGGCACAGCAAGAGAAATACCACATGTTCTCACTTATTGGTGGGAGCTAAAAATAAATAAATAAATTCACACGCACACACACACACACACACACACACACACACACACACACACACACACACACACACACACACAGAAACCCCCGGGGGGGGGGGAGACATAACAACTACAATTCCTTGAAGTTGATACGACAAGCAAACAGAAAGGACATTGTTGGAGGGATGGGGGAGAGGGAGGAGGGAGGGAGGTTTCGATAATGGGCCATAATAATCAACCACATTGTATATAGGCAAAAGAAAATTTTAAAAATAAATAAATAAATAAATAAATAAAAATAAAAATAAATTTAAAAAAATATGAATTAAACGCAAATGTAGGAAAAAAATCATGTCACGATTACATATGAAATAAGCAGAATAAAATTATTGAAATATAAATTTCACTTAAAACAAGAAAGTCCAAAAGTTTATAAAATATAAATACAATTTCTGATCATGTATAAAATAATAAAAAAGAAATTCTAGTCAAAAAACAAATATTTTGCTCTAATTAATGAATTAAATTAAACAATGTTTAATAAAATATTTTTTTATTTCTGAAAGAAAAAGTCATCATAAAACTTGATCAAAAATTATGATTTAGGTAATTATTAAGTTTTAAGTAGTTAAAAAGGAACCGTTATCTCTAGAATGCCAGACAATGATAATATTTATAAAATAAATATGATGAGAACACTTATCTTTTATTTACAGGACAAAAATATAAAAAGTAGTAACTTTAAAGGGAAGAAAAACTGAAAAAATTTTACGTACCTATAAAACAAAAGGTTTCCATAATGATAAGTTGAGAGCGTATGAGCAATTGGGCTAACTGCTGTGATTCAGATGGTTCAACAGGAGGATCATGAAATGGGCTAACAATGTGTCTATCTTTAATTTTAATTAAAACTAAATTTTTTTAATTAAAAAAAAATCTGACATGCAGGAAGCTTTACACACCAAACTAATAGTTATTGTGATTAGGAATGTACAAAGGCATCACACAAATAGTGTTTAAGTAAATTTTCAACATTTGTAAATATCAGATAAATGTCCTCACATGACAGAGAAAGAGGGCAAGTCCGCATGAAAAATCAAATCATCCAGAACCTTGATGCTGTACTTTGCAGCCTCAAGAATTGCAAGAAACAAATGCCTGTTGTTTAAGCCACCCAGTCTATATTTTGTTATGGCAGCCTGAGCAGACTAATACAGCAGGATAATGTAGTCATTAAGATCATGAATTTTGGAGCCTGACATCCTGAATATAAATTGTGGTTTAGCATTACTAGCTTATGTGACATTGGGTTATATTTTATTTATTCTTCTTGTGTCTCAGATTTGTCATCTATAAAGTAACAATAACAATAGAACCTACCTCACAGGGTAGTTCTTAAAATTAAATGAGAAAATAGTTTAAAGCACTTTGTAACTAAGCATACAGGATATTCTCACTGCTCCTATTTATCTTAGCATTGGAAGTATTACCAGAACAATCAGGCGAGAGAAAGAAATAAAGGGCCTCCAGATTGGAAAATATGAAGTCAAACTTTTCCTATTTGCAAATGACATGATCCTATATATGGAAAAACTTAAAGACTCTACCAAAAAATTCCTAGAGCTGATAAACAAATTCAGTAAAGTTGCAGGATACAAAATCAATATACAAAAGTCAATAGCACTTTTACACACTAACAATGAGATAGAAAAAGAAATCAAGAAAGCTAGCCCACTTACAGTAGTGACCAAAAAAGTAAAATACCTAAAAATCAAATTAACCAAGGAGGTGAAAGATCTCTACAATGAGAACTAGAAATCACTGCTGAAAGATATTAAAGAGGACTCAAAATATGGAAAGACATTTATGCTCTTGGATTAGAATGATTAACTTTGTGAAAATGTCCACACTACCCAAAGCAATCTACAGATTCAATGTAATTCTCATCCAAATACCAGTGACATTCTTCAGAGAAATAGAAAAAACAATCTTAACATTCATATAAAACAACAAAATGCCCCAAATAGAGGAGGCAATCCTGAGTAAAAAGAAAATTAAATTAAATTAAATAAAACCAGAGACATTACACTTCCTGACTTCAAATTAGACTACAAAGGTATAGTAACCAAAATAGCATGGTGCTGGCATAAAAACAGACACACAGACCTTTGCTGCATTTTGAAATTTCATTCATTGCATTCTTCAGCTCTAGAATTTCTCTTTAGTTGTTCTTCATGATTTTGGTCTCTTCATTGAACATCTTGTTTTGTTCATGATTTTTTTTATATATATTATTGAGATACTTATCTGTGTTCTCTTATAGCTCACTTGAGCTTCCTTAAAGCAATTATTTAAAATTTTTTTATCAGGCAATTTGTCAGTCTCTATTTTTGGGGGGGGGGTCAGTTAGGTCAGTTGCTGGAAAATTATTGTGTTCCTTGGTGGTGTTATTTTTTCTTGCGTGTGTGTGTGTGTGTGTGCGTGTGCGTGTGTGTTTGTGTGTGTGTGTGTTGTTGTTGTTGTTGTTGTCTTGTATTGGTATCTGCACATTTACTGGAGCAGTCACCTCTTTTAGACTTTGTGGACTGGTTTCAGTGGAGAAAAACTTTCACCTATGTGTGGGCGTGAGGGCTCTGGCTCAGTGGGATGGGACAGTTCTAGCTGCAGTGAGCGTACAGTATCCACACAGCTCTGTCAGCTGAGGTCAGTGTCAGTAAAGACGGTGGGGTCCCTCAGCACACATGGCTGCAAGTGTGTACAGCAGCAGTGAGGGCTGCTGGGGTCATCCCGATCTCTTTCTCTCTCAGTTGAGGGGATCCCCCTTGGCAGCAGGTCCTATTTGTGGGCATGCTCTTGGTGGTAGTGGCACTGTGCCTGTGGTGTGGCCATGGAGCGAGAGTGTGAAGCACAAGCACATACCAAGCCACAGCGGCTCTGGAGTCCGGGCACACACTAGCTTGCTGTGGTGGTGGCACCTGTTACTGAGGTGCAGGTGCTCACAGAGTAGGTGCTGTAGCTGGGTCTGGAGCGTAGGCACGTGTGGAGTGGCTGTGGCTCCAGGGCACAAGGTTGAGGGGAGGGGCGGTCCCAGTGACCGTGAGCTCTCATCACTTCATGTTGCCTCCGCATCCATTTTGAATGCAAGTGTATCTTTCTCATACCAGAGACAGGGCTCAGTCACCCCTAATGCATTTTCTAGTTCTACCCACACCCAAACGGCTCAAGCTGGTGGCCAGAGGTAAGAATTCAGAGGCCTCTCTTCCTACTGAGATTCTTTCTTTCCCACCGCTCCCATTACAAGGACAATTGAGACATTTGTTCATGAACTTAAGGTGACTCACATCCCAATCCATTATATATACTTGCTAGTTGCCATGGGCTTTCCTGTCTCTCTCTGTCTGGCTCCTCATTCCCACCTAGCGTGACTCAGGTTGGAGAACTGACCTCCAGACTCATTATTCCCTCCTGGCCTAGAATCTGTAAGCAAGAATCTCTGAACTTGTTCCCTATTGCAGTGGTCTATTGAATTTGCACTTTATGTCTGAAAAACTAGGGACTGCCCCAGGCCAGATTATCCCTGGGATGCTGGGAAGAACACAAAGTTGTGTTTCCAGCACCAGAGCACGGTCAGGCAGGCATAAATTCGACATGGGTCAGACAAGCCGCACGGACATCTGACTGTGTAAACAAATTTCCCGTGTGATGGACCTGCTGGTGGTAGGTCAGACGAGGCCTTAGCCCATCTCCCAGGTAAAAGAAGTCTCCTGTGGGAGGCCCACTGTAAGCACCCATGTCCAGCTCCCCTGTATTGCCCACTAGGGCAAGGTCAATTCTGCTCCTGGAATTCCAGTTTAGCTGGGGACTCGACAGGCCAGTCTTCATGTGTCATGAAAGTAGCTCCTTGTTGGGGAAGACACAGCAGCCTCTCCTTCTGGGGAGTCTATGATGGTCATGGCTGTTGTCACCTCAGTGGTGGAAGCCACCAGTGTCCGCTCTGGAACAGGCTGCTGGAAGCCACATCGGTGAACAGTAAGAACATGCCGTGAATGCTGTGAGGAGTCCGCAGCTGTCACATGGGCTTTTGGGGTCCTCAGTGGCAAAGGCTGCTGGGGTCCTCTGCACAGCTGGCCATGAAGTAGAAAGTTGGCATCTGCCGTGTGGCTGACACTCGTACCCCTGCCGTTTTTCTTTGTACCTAGACATCTGCAGAGGTTTCAGATATGCTGATTTCCCCAGAGATCCTTTCTGCAGTTTTTGTCAATTGTTTGCTCCATTGTGTTGCTGCAGGTTCTCAGTGGATATCTTGTGCCAATTACACAGCTTTAATACAAGTACTGTATAAAAATATAAATAGTTTTTTAAAGTGTTTAGATAAATTCAGGGAAATTATAACTACAGGAGCATATTAAAGAAATCAAGCACTTCTAGTTTTTGAAATTGGTATTATGAAAACAAATATATCATTCAACAATGTACTATCTTGATACTTTAGTCAGCTTCATGATAACCAGAAGTTTCCTGGGTCTCACCTGATATTATGATTTCTGTATTCTTATAAGCCTGAGATACCTAAAAGAAGTGAAAGTTTTTCTAAAAATTGCAGTAACCTCCTGTCTGACCTTTCCACTTCAACTCTTGCCTCCTTCCAGTCCAGTCTGTACCCAGTATCTACAGTAAGCCTTTAACAGTAAAAAGCAAATCATCATATCTCTTTTCTACTTAAAACATATCAGTGATTTCTTATCACCTGCATTTATATAACATTCAAACTCTTCATCATCTCTTCCATGCCTACTTGTGTAATAGAAATATAAGGACGTCGTTTAAATGGATCCATTAATGAATTATATGGTGGCTGCAGCATTTCAGGTAGGTTATGTATTTTCAGGAAAAGACCACACACACACACACACACACACACACACACACACACACACACACACACACACACACATTCTGTAAGGTATAGTAAATTCCCAATCTTATTAGCAAGGATGTAAAATGTCGGCAATGACAAACGTCACAAAGAGTAGGAACAGATGGAGGCTACCTTAGTCCTGCATCTCTTGTCCTCAGAGACCTAGAAAGGGGAAGGTAAATGACGGACCACTAACTGGGATGCATTAGTGTCCTGTAATATTGCCAGTAAGATTGCCATTGCCTTCTCTTTGGGAAGGAAATGGTCTGGTTTGGAATCACAATATGAACTTCCCTTCTCATTCACTACTTTGTTAATTAAGTTTCTTGTTTGTCAAAAATCCTTTTTTCCCCAAAAGAAAATCCTATAAATAATTCAAAATTCCAATACTGAAAAAAATCACCTCCATATTAAAACACTCATCCAAAACCTTAGGTCTCTTCTTGCATTTGTTTTTACTCTTTTTTTCCCACCAAGTTGGGACACAGTGATGTTCTTTGATGTGTTGAGTTATTTCTTCAACACGTAACGCCCGTGCTGGCTTGCACTGTACTTGATGTAGATCTTTCAGCAACTTCCAAAAATTGAAACTGTTCAAACTTTCCAAAGCCTGGAATAAGCAAGAGTGCACATGAAAATAACACATAGACTACCAGTTCCACACCTATCCAGTGTGTAAGCAACATTATAACTGAAGTAGCATTTATGACACAGGATGTGTCACTCTGTTATTGCCAGTATGGAACACACCAGAGAATCCATACTTTATCCCCTCTACCATGGGGAGAAGCCATGAAGAAGATGGAAATCTTGATTTCCGCTTCACCAAAATGGCAGCTAATCCAGGCCAATTTCAAGATTTACTACAGATATAAACTCAGATGGGACAAACTTTTTATCATGGAGTCAATTATGACTTTGTGATGCTTATATACAAGGGTACTTCAAGAACTCATGGAAAAGTGGAATTAAAAATAATACAAATTTTTCATGAACTTTTGAAGATCCCTTGTATTTGGGAGAAATCTACTCATACATACATTCTTTTTATTTGAAATATTCGTCCTTATGGAAAAAAATTAGAGTTTTATGATGTACATCCCCAAAGTCCTTATTCTTTTTTCGGGTATCTACTCAATATATTTAAAATGTCTTAGTTTCACTTCCCTTTTGGACCCTACCTGCCAGTTACTCCAGTAAAAATTGCATGTAGATTATGTTTAGAGATACAATCTCTACTCTTTCAGGAGAGAGTGAGAAATGTTACTTTGATTGAAGGCAAATGTTCACGAAAGGTTTATGAGTCTGCATTATCCACATTCCCAATCTATTACTCTTCTGCTTAAATTTTTGTAAATTATTCAGAATTCCCAGGCTGTTTCTAGAGCTGACACCTGATCAGGAAATTTGCACATTCATGGGAAGTATCTGCCTCTTCCCTACATTTTCCCTGGCTCAGGGATCGCACTCCACAGATTCCTGAAGAGAAACTTCTGGTATTGGCACCATTATTGGTACACTTACAGTGACAGCAAGGATCAATATTTGTTAAAGCCTATTCTCCTATTACCTTGCCTTCCTTCAGTACTTCAGTTTTCCATTTCTTGAATAACTAACTATGTCAGTTACAGCATATACTTTTCTTCCCATGACTTCTCTTTTCATGGAAAACCTATGGATCAGGTGAAATAAAGAAAAAAAATTGTTCTGCATTTTTGCAGGGCCCAAACTAGTTGTCAAGTAGGTTATGCATTTGCAGAATAATTTGTATTTCCTTTACACTCTTCCACTTGTTAGCTACAGGACTAATACCTGTATTTTATAAATTTCTTATATTCTTCTTCTAAATTTTCATTAATACGTTTCTACTCATATATAAGTTTTAGATGTATTTTTATCCCTTTTGCTGTAGTTTTCCCACAGCCTCTAGTAAAAATTTGATGGTCTCAGTATACCAAGAAGAAGCCTTAAATTTTAAACAATTCCTTTGTGCTTTCTACACCAGCCAAGAAGATGACATGTTTTCTACACAGTAAGGTCCTCAATGCTCTTCATCCATTGTAGATTATATTGCCTGGTGGTGATTAGGTCATGGTCTGTACTATGACAACTATAGCTGTAGCTGAGCTTATCAATTGAAAAAATGGAACCAATTTGAAAGCACATTGTGGGGACAATGCAAGGGAGCCAGTGGCCAACCTACATGAATCTCCAAGTTTTTCCAGTGTTTATTCTTTGTTTCTGTACAAAGCTCAAAACATGATAAAGAACAGAGTTAGGGACTGCCTACTAAAGGAAAATATTTGGGTTTACTAACAATGAATAACACCAATAATCCAAAAGTTAAAAACATAACATAATAATGATTTATAAACTTTTATGAGTCCTAACATAAATTCAACATAAATTCATTTCAATAGGGTCTCTAAGTTTTCATAATACTTTTATCCTCAAATGCTAGACTCTTTCCACGTTCAGATTCCTGAGAATTTTCCAACATGGTAATGTTAAATTTTATATTTTCATCAATTTCTTCCTTGAACCCACAGTGTGAGATATTAACCTATAATTACAAAATTTGATCTAAAGCATGTCAGTCAGCTCCAACAAAATATGAGACATGCTTACCCCTGATGCCTGTTGTCAAGCTGAGCTAAGCTGCCTGCCCTAGCTCCAACATTGGAGTCATTCTGGTGTCATGTGCAAAAAGAGAATAGAGAGACAATAGAGCAATCATCAAATTCTCACTCTTCTTATATCTCTACAGACATCAAAAGAGAAAATCTAAGAAGAAAAGCAAGTTGGTCAGCACTCGGGGCTATGACTCAGGTTTCAGATTCTACTGCTTGATCAGAGAAAGAGGGGACCCTGCCAGATCAGCTTCCATCAGGTTACAACTTCAGAATCACTAACGTGAGGAAGGTAAAAAGAGCGCTACTTATGTGCAAGATGCTTTAAGTTATTCTTACCACTAGTAAAAGTGAACCAAACGTTGTCCCAGACTTTGGAAAAATAGGCTCGACTTTCTACTATGTGAAATAAAATAGAAAGGTGAAAAGAGTAGATTATTCCCCACAAAAATTAATATTATGTCCTCATTTAGAGAAATATGGTGATTTATTAGCATTTGGTTTTCTGTTGGCATGGGTGATATTAGTGTGTACTATGTCATTAACTATGTATTGTTTTTACTACTTATGTAAGAACATTCTTGTTTTAAATATCAAAAAGAACTGATGCCATCTAAACAATTGTTCTGGTCATATATTCATTTTTCAATGTCATCTGTGCCAACTATACAAATCAAGGTATATCATTATTTTCAGATCCAAATATAACCTCGTTCTATCTATAATGACAAAGGACTGAGAGAAACAGAAAAAGGAAAAAAAAAAATCTTACTAGTAGGAAATCTCAGTGACTTGGATCTGGATATACCTTCTCCAATACAATATATCAAACTTCTAAAGACATTTTAGAAAGTCTAAAACATGCACACATAAAAAAGCAGTAATTATATATGCTCTCCACATTTCATAAAACTGTCTCTCTTGATTGGTACCATCTGCTTAGAAACAAACTATTTACTTTTCTTGTCTCTGATGTCCAAACTTAGTACTCTTTTCCTCCAATTATCGTAGAAAAATAATTTGATTTTAACTTTCAGAACAAAATTTCACTGAAAGAAAAATCTTCAGCCCTTAAGGAAATCAAAGAAACAAAAATTTTTTACAATAAATGCTTCTATCAGTAGTCTGTTTATTGCAAAAAAAAAAAAATGTAAATGGCACTACACTAACTTGGAAAACCAATGAGAAAAACATGTATCTTCAGCCATATATATTTGTTATAAATAAAGAAAACAAACATAAAACAAACAAACAAACAAAAACACCATTTTTGGTGTTTCTAATCTGATTCCAGCCATATAAAAAGTCAGATAGATATAACATCAGAAAAACCTGAGTAAATGAAACCTAGATAGCACAATATCATGCAATTTGCCTGTTTATGCTAGTGGTTCAGAAAGAATGTCACCTAAGATGTAATTTAAAAAATAATAATAATAACATCATGAAATTGTTCAACAGACCTTTCAGTATACACATAAAAATCTGACCCATAAAGTTTTTATGGATATAAAATGGGTTAAATTTTATTGCCCCAATGTATATTTTGTCATGAAAACAGACTCTGATATCTTTGTTAATACAGAGAATCTGATACAAAAGCTGTTATTGACAATTTCACCTTCAGAGCTTAATTTTAATGGCGTTCCCATGAGAAAAGTTTCACCTACATGAAATTCCACTAATAAATCGTACATACCCATGGATGTCTTTTGTTCCAAAACTGGACATGTGTTTTTAGGATCCTTGACCTCGAAAATCTACATTGCATCTCTAAGTATTAAAAACACACATTTAGAAGGTGTGTTCATAGGTTTGTGCTTTCAGAATTTAGAAATCTTGGTAAAATTACCACCTAGAGTATTATTTTTTAAATTAATATAAAGTTAAATTTTTCTCCATGTGTTTACAGTGACTTTATTACTGCCCGTTGTGTGCTTCCAACTGAAATGATTATATTCTGGAAATTATTACAGACAGGTAAACAGTCTTGTTCTGAATAGAGAAGAAATGATCAAAAAATTTCCTGGGCTTTTGTAAGCATTTGTGTTGACTCTATGGAATTCAAAGTTTCTGATAATTATTAGATCCAAATTTGACTTCATTCTACTTATCATATCAAAAGACTAATATAAAAATGGAAAATTTTAAATTATTTTTTATCTGAAGGTATTAACTGCCTAATGATATTTATTATGTGGGTACAGCTTTGGGAATTCATTGGATAAAACTAATGAAAGTGGACTCATGTCAAGAAATATTAAATTACTATAGAAGGAGTATTAGTTTTCCTGCGAGAATGCAACAATAAATAAGAAATAATTTGTTGTGGCTTTACATATGTCCAAAATTTCTTTAAAACTCCCTCTTTGAAGGGAGGAGTTTTCTTTGCATGTGGGCTAGACTTAATGACTGATTTCTACACTTGATCTTAGCCAAAAGGCCGAGAAGCGATTAATGACTGATTTCTAACAAATAAAATAATGCAGAAGTGGAAGTATGGGACTCTGAAACTAAAACATAAAAGGCACGTGGCTTCTGTCCTGGCCTCTTCTTTTCTGTTCAATCACTCACTTTGGAGGAAGCCAACTGCCACGTTGTAAGCACCAATGGAGAGGACCTGTGTCAGTCCATTTTCTGTCACTAATAATAGAATACCTGAAACTGGATAACTGATGTAAAAAATATATTATTTATTACAGTTTTGGAGAACAGGAAATTCAAGCTCCAGGGATCACATCTGGTGAGGGCCTTTTTCTTGATGGGAACTCTCTACAGAGTCCTGTGGTGACACAGGCAATTACATTACGAACACCAGGAGAGAGCATGTCCAGAACTAGTTCATGTGCATGCCCTATAAAGTCACCAGTCTACTCCCTGATAACCCATTAAACCACTAAACCATTAAACCTGATAAACCCATTCATGTGGACAGAGTTCTCATGATCCAATCACTTCTTAAAGTCCCCATCTTTCCAGTACCATATTGGAAATTACGTTCCAACATGAGCTTTGGAGGAGACAAACATTCAAACCATAGCAGGACCACATACTGAGTGACTGAGGTCTTCTGCCAGGAGCCATGTGAGTGAACTTGGAAGCAGATGTTTCAGCCTCAAACCTTCAGATGAATGCAGTCTCAACCTACCTCAGGAGGACTGTAACCTCATGAGAGACCTAGCTAAGTTGCTTTCAGATTTCTGACTCTCAGAAACATTGCATGACAATAAATGTGTGTGGTTTTAAGCCTGTAATTTTTTTAGGTAATTTGTTACATAGTAACTGATAATTAATATATTGCTTTTACATGAACCTAAAATCTTGTGGAAGAGGACCAGTGTAGGATGTTCTGATATAGTGCTTCAAGCACTGTGTCTTAGAAAAATGGAGAAATTGTGTAATAGAAATAAAAGATCCATGATGATCTGTACTGTTTGCAACATTTCAAAAAGGCTATTTCTTTGCAGGAAGAGCACACACAGAAACACACACACACAGAGAGAGAATAAGGTTATAATAAACTCCCAAACTCTCAATGCCAAACTAACCACTCAGAGCAGGAGCAGATACAGATTACCTGAGTACCACATCTTTAATCACCAGAGACCTGGAAAGATTTTTCTCCTCTACCAATGTTATAGGAGAAAAAATAAATCACTGAGGTTTTACGGTCATGAATATTTTCTATCTTCTTTCACTTCTTTCTTCTGCATGCGTAAATAATGCTATGCAATATAAACAGCTCTCTTCTGACATGTATATGACACTCAGAATTAAGTGTAATTTGAAACTGAATGACAAAGTTTCTTAGAACACAGGAAGAGTAAGTTTATATTGTATGCTAAAACTCTAAAAAAATTTGAAAATCAAATTGGCTATTGTGAGAAGAATAATTTGTGATCATTGTCTTAGTACTGAACTCAATATTAGAATTCCCCAGTATAAGGGCATTAAATAATTGTCAAGCAGCAAACTGTAACAACATTAGTCAGAGACATCTGGGCATCAATTCCACTCCAGAATGTTGCTGAAGTTGAGTGAGGATCCAGGGAAAATTATTTTAAAAGAAGAAGAAGATGCAGAAGAAAGAAAGAAAGAAAGAAATCTTGAATGGGAGCTCATGGCTTATTTATATAAATATTTTAGAATGTTGATGAAGCCCTGCTATAAACTGTAATTACCAGAACTAGTTTGAGCTTCCGGATCTGCTGAGATACTTGAATGGACAGTCGTGCCAGCATCTGTTTGTCCCTTCTGCATCTCTGGTGGTGTGGCACTGAAATAGATGTGGCTGCTTCTGCTTGTGCAACCAGTTTGTCATGGCTAAGATTATATATCCTGGGCTAATTAAATGGGAACTTACTGTAATCTAATTTTGTGTGTATGTGTGTGTGTGTGTGTGTGTGTGTGTGTGCATGCATGTGTGTGCATGCGCATGTGTGGTCTTTTCCTGCAAATACATAACCTATCTGAAAGTTTCTGCCTCAGAAAAATTCATTATTGGATCCATTATTTCAATGATTCTGAGCATCAAATATGAAAATAGTGGGTTTTCACCATTTTGTCCCTCATACCTTACCTAGTAACTAAGAAATAGAAGGTGCTTTATAAATATCTGCTATTGCTTCTCTACAAACTCTTAAACTGAAGAAAACACAAATATATGAAAATCATGTATAAATATTTTTCTCTAAATTTTACTAGGAAATTTAGAATATTTCATTTTTAATTAGTACATGGAACAGATAATCTGCAAATATGTCCATGATGCACTGTTAGACAGGGATATTTACTTTCCTTTTAACAGTTTTCTTTATTCTGTAATTACCCCTGAAGATGCTCTCTAACTTATAAATGCTCTGTATATTCCACTTTAAAACTTCACACTCCACTTACAAACATTAAAACATATATAATTCATTTAATAGGCTGTGTATATTTTTCATTTCAGAGCTACTGACTGACGTTTTTGCAAATCTTTGCAGAAAGCAATTAAAAAAAGATAAAGATGAATCAATAAGTCTGGACAAGCTATGGATCAATGATACTTCCAGATGCATTCTGACAAAATTTTTTAATTGTGTCTAACCTTACTTGTAACACTTCTGTAATGTATTTTTTTGTTCATTAGGCAAACCTCCCATATACCTTAGAATCTGTAAAAAAGTGCGTACCGAATTGTTACTAATAAAAATAACAAAAAGTGTAATAGCTACTTTGTGTTTTTGTATATTCTTTTGGCAATCAAGTTGTTTGTCATCAGGAAGAACCCCCATTAACTCTAAAAGAAAACCTAAGAATGTAGAAGCAAGGTGGGGACCTGATATAAAGTTTACTCTGCCAAGAGCAGACTTAGGAAAATCAATCAGAAGAATTCAATTCACACTTACTTGTCAGTAAAGGAATGTGTTTTTGTGACTTAAAATGAATACTAGACAAAATTAAATGCAACATTTTAGAGCTCAGAATATCTTTGAAATAATGTTCCATGATTTCTTCTTTGTTATAAGAAGTTTCAACTGAAAAATAACCTTGAAATATTTCAGTATGGTTTTGGATAGTTTTTATCTTTCATTTTGAGAATACTGATTTTCTTCCTTCCTTCCTTCCTTCCTTCCTTCTCTCTCTCTCTCTCTCTCTTTCACTCCCACTTATAAGTGAGGATATGACGTATTTCTTTTTCTGTGCCTGGCTTTTTTCACTTAATGTAAGTTTCTCCACGCTCATCCATGTAGCTGTGAATGGCAGAATTTCATCCTTTTTTATGGATGTAATTTCTACCTTTCACAGCCTTAATTATTTTTACAATGCTAATATTAAAGGTAGTTGATAATAAATTAAATGCTTAATAAGAGAGGTGATATATAGATGTTAGGTATCCAAAAAGAATAATTAATGCCCCTGTGATTTTCTCAACAATATTAATTGAGTCCCTACACTGGGCTACATACATAAGATAGGACAGTCTACAAAAACCACAAAAAGCCTTGCCTTTTTAGAGATGACATTTAGGGAAAGGGCAATAGTAATACATGTGATGGGTAAGTGTATTATATAGTAGCTTAGAAAGCTGGAGGACAGTTAGACATTTTGGTATAAAGATCTAGGAGGCAAACTAGAGATAAGATAGGGGATATTTATATTTTATTATTCATTCCCACCTGAAAACATGACTCAGAAAACAAAAGGAAAATAAATCTTTTAACAATAATCCTCTTCATAATTTCCTCTTTTATAATTTTGGGGATATGGTGGAAATAGAGGAAGTGAGACCATTTCTCTTGGTCATGCATTAATTGAAAAAATAATTATTATGTATTATGAATCAGACACTGGGGATGCAAAGGCAAGCAAAATAAACAAAAACTTGTAAACTAGTGGAGCTTATATTATATTGAGAAAAGACAGGCAAGAAGTAAAAGAAATAAAAGAAGTAAATATATCAGATGATGATAAATGCTATGTGAAATATAGCAAGGGAGTGAGATGTTGGGGTGAGAGGTAGTCTGGAACAGTGCTTGTATGTGGTATTCAAGGAGAACTAAAGGTGATCAGGGAGAAAGTCATTCAGATATCTGAAGGGAGAATATTCCAAGGAAAGGGAATAACAAATGCAAAGGCCCTGAGGCAGAAACATATCTATTTTATTTTTAAAAAATAACAATAAGACTAGTTTGGCTAGAGCAGAGTGAGCAAGGAGGAAAGAGTAGTAGAATAATACAGGGAGGTAACAGGAGTCCAGATTTAGATGCAGGTCATTATAAACTTGAATTTTGCTGTAAGTTGAAAAGCCACTGGAGGGTTTTGAGTGGCAAGAATCAATATTTTTTAATTGGGTGATTCAAAAATGTGTATTGAGAAAAGATTATTGGAGGTGGAAGACTGGAATGGTGAAAGGAAGGAGATGAGACAGAAGGCTGACACAAAGACCCGAGTAGGGAAAAGGGTGGCTTTGACTAGGGTGTAGAAGTGAAAGGAGTAGGAATTAATTAGATGGTACATATGCTTTGAAGAAAAAGCTAACAGGATTTGCTGATAATTTTGATATTAAGAGTGAGAAAAAAACCCAACAAACAAGGATGACTATGAGGTTTCCTACCTACACAATTGAAAGTGTTGCATTACTAATGCAAAAAATAGAAGATTATAGAAAAGTAGCTTTGAACTTAAAATTTTAGATGCCTATTATATCTTTAATTGGAATTATTAAGAAAACAATAGAACATAAATCAGGAGTTTAAGGGATAAGTCTAAGTAAAGTTGTACATTTATAATGCATCAAAAATAGATAATATTTAAAGCAAAAAGACTACATGAGACTACTGAATTAAATGTGTATCAGGAGAGAAGAGGTCTAAGGACCAAGCCAGGATGGTGCCCAACTTTAAGAGATGAGAGAGAGGAGGAGAAATCAGCAAAATAAATTGGGAAATGATAGTCGCAGAGGTAAATGAAACTAGAAGATTCTTACTGTCCTGGAATCTAAGAGAATCAGTGTTTCAAGGGAGAGAGGATGTACCAAAGTGGCTCCATCGAGGTCACCAATGACCTCTGCATAACTAAATCCAATGGTCAGCTGTTGGTCCTCATAATATTTGAACTATCAGTGGTAGCGGATCGGTTTATAATTTGCTTTTCTATCCTATGAACCTCCTCAGTTTCTCAGAGAGAAGATAGACTTGAGTTGGAAAAGTAAACTGGATAGTAGTGTACCCTAATAGAAGCATTATAATTTTAGAAAAAAAGAGGACGGAGCCTAGATTCAACAACCAAAGCTGGACCAAGACTCAGTTAACTTTCCTTTCTTCCCATGTCCTCAGACTACAGGATTAAAAGTAGCCCTTAAACATTATTGTAAGCATAAATCAGTCACATCTGAGATCAGATGGGAAAAGAATCCTGAAGAATTTATCTACAATATTAGAACAAAAAGAAAGTCCCAGTAAACTTCCCCAAATTAAGTATGAGCAAGAATAAAGTAAATGAAATGGCCACTATGCAACCATGAACAGAAAGAAAAAGAAACAAGAAGCTATGGAATGAGAACAAATAAGAAGAGGTAAAAGCAGAAGGAAAATGTGCATAAAGGAAGAAGAGCTAAAAAAAAAAAAGAGTAGAAAGTGGGCACCAATGTGCATGAGTAAGGAAGAAAGAGTGGAAAAGAGAAGAAAAGATGGCGCAAAACAATCAGATGGAAGGAAACAAAGAAATCAGAAATGAAAAATCAGAAAGGGCTCATTATAAGAAAGAACTCTAATGAGAACATAAATCTTTTTTTTTTCTTTTCCAAATCTGACAATAGGGCCCTTTTATTGTGTAAAATCTATTGGAATCCACACGGAGAAATACCGCTAAGTACTAATCATAAATCTTTTTCACATAGTTTTAGAATACAATAAAATAAACATGCCATGCAAATATGTGGTTCAATCTTTCTTTTTCTTTTTTATTAATTAATTAATTAATTATTTTTTAACATTCTAAGATGTTGTTGTGGAGCAGTTGGGGGGAGGGGGAGAGGGGAAGGAGGAGGGTGCGGCTGAGGCATGCGGCACCCCCTTCATTCCAGCAAGGGAGCCAGGGTGCTTCCAGAGGTGGCTCTGTCATTGGTGGCTCTGTCATCGGTGGCTCTGTCATCGGTGACTGGAGGCGGATGTGGGTGGGGTGTGGCTGAGGCCCTCAGCCAGCCACCACCCCTGCTTGTGAGCCAGGGGCACTTTCAGTAGCAGGTCAGTGGTTGTCCCTGGACTGAATGCACACATCGAGAGGCGTGGCTGAGTCCCCCGGCCCTCCCCGCACCCTGGCTTGGGAGCCTGGGGGGATTTCCAGTCCATCTGGGTTTTATAGGTGTTCTTTGGTGGTGTTAGACCTTTACTGGTTAATATCAGAACTTTGTCTCTGATCTGTGAGTTTTTTGTCTTTCAGTTCTGTGTTGGATTATTTGCTATTCCCACCACTTAAACTCTGCAGTGGAACTAATTTATTGTTTTTTAGTTACTTCTAAAATGAAGGAACTTCCTGTGGGAAACAGCCCTTGAGCCCTGTGGTTGGGCTAAATTGCTGCTTTGCTGCTGATTCTCTGGGGAAGTCTTTTTGTGCAGCTCAGGTTTTAGTTGATGATTTTGTAAGCACTTCAGGTCTTGTGAGGTCTGGTACACCTGGGTTGTGTGGAATCTCTGGTCTGGGTCTGAGTCTTTTTAGCAAACTGCACCCCCTGCAGTTCTATATTCCTGACCAGTCTCCACTGAGCGGTCCTGTGCTGATTGGATGCTAGATCAGCTGTGCATGCAGTGCCCCAGTGTTCCCCGGGTGGGTCCATCACCCCACCCCCCAACTCCAAACACTTCCCATGGGATGGGCTATGTATGCACAGGCCCCTTGTGATAACTCACTGGCCACCAATTGCTCCTTTTTTCAGTTTTCTGTGGCCCTTCGCTCATATGCAGTCCACAGGAACCCTGCTACTGGCCTTGCTGGCCTGGGGGCCACCAAGGCCCTCTTCTCCCCTGCAGCCTCCAGATAACTTCACATGAATGGTACAGTAGCAGCTTTTGCCAGCTCTGCTCCATGTGCTCATCAGGGCCAGGCTTGAAGTGGTCGGGGCTCGAAATGTTCGGAGTGGTCCTTCCTCTCTCTCATCATGGCTTCTCCTTTTCATGTCTCCATAGGTCTCATCTCCTCTTCCCCTGAGCTCCAGAGGCCCCAGTTTGGCTGTTGTTGCTTTTTAATAGTAGTAAATTGGTTGATTGTGAGAGAGGGTGACACCAGGGGTTGTCTATTCCACCATCTTGACCAGAAGTCTAATGAGAACATAATTCTGTGAGATGGGGTTTCTTTAAAAATATGAGTTGTTAAAACAAAAACATTATATGCAAAGTTGGACTGAAGCAAATAAATTAAATATCAATTGAGAACCAAAAGAAATTACAGATAATAATTAAGTGAAAAAGAGAATCAAAACAGTGACACAAAGGCTAAATTAGTAACCTAGAGGGAAGTCTAAGAAAATCACTTTAAATTCAGGGAAAAAATGTGAAAAAATTGAATGTACAAGAATGAAAAAAGTAGAATACATGACAGAAAATATGCTGTAAATAAGAATAATTTCATTCTTTAAGGTAGAGAACAGAAAGAATACAAATTATAAAAATAGATCAAAAAAGTATTTGTTAGGTAACAGAATTTTTTTCTAAAGGAAAGAAAAAACAAATCACTGATTGAAAGAGCAGGCCGTGTTTCATAAAAAAAACATTAATACAACAAAGTAAATGCCCAACCATGTGCTAATTACATTACTGAACTTTAAAGATAAAGAATTTTTGAGATATCCTAGCAGAAATAGCCTGCCCCATACATATAACGATTAAAAATGTCACTAGGCTGGCCTCAGGCTTCCACACTATTTTCATCAACACATCCAGTGCCAGAATGCCATAGAGCAATTTCCACAACATTCTGGGGAATATAAAGAGCAACGCAATAATGTTTATTATAGAATTCTTCTAAGCAATCGGTTTTCAAAAGCCAAAAGCTTTTTATAGTCCAAAGCCAATAGCAGACATTCTCTTACATGTAGTAGTACTAGTGAGACCCAGTAAAAGATGTAGGCACAGAGATAAAAGAAAAATTATTCTATATGAAAATTATTCTGCATTTGAAAAATCCAGCCAACTAAACGCTGATTAGAAAAACTACGGCAAAATGATTTTACTCACTGGCAATTAGGATTTATTACTAAAGTGGTCTTGCAAGGCAGGGAACTGATTGGTATTAGGTAAAGTTTACGACATAAAACTGCGTTTTTGGTCACAGAAAGGTAAGATTCTTAAGGTGTACTGCTAATCTTGATTAGTAAGTTATTTAGGTTGGTTCACAATCTTATCTTCAAGGAATAAATATTTCCCGGAAGGAGCAAGAATCTATCTACATAAGTTTTGCCTAAGGCCAATACTGTTAGATGCACGAAAAAGGAAGCATACGATGTGCTAGAGTTATTTAGCACAGAGACAGGAAAGTATCTTTGGGTTAGAATTTCTCAGCAGAGAAATAGAAAAGTATCCTGTTTTTAGTTCCAATCTCCTCTTTGGTTATTCTTTAGCCTAGCTGGAAGAAAACATCATTATCACCTGGGCATATTATCAACCCAGATCTGCACTGTTATTTAATGTGTTATGGTCATGTGTAGAGTTTCTGGTGGTAATTGTTCCAGTATCTCTAAGGGTCAGGTCCGGTTTTCTTTTTCTTTTATTTTCTTTAATTTTTTAAGGTACTTTTATTGGATCATTTCATGGAATAGCAGATATGCTGCTGCATTTAAAAACTTTGAGACCTAACATTTGAGTAGTTAACAGAGACAAATACTAAGAGAACAACTGTGAGTAGATCTTATCATTTGTTTCTAACCCAGAAGCCAAAGACCTGCATAGATTAAACCAAGAGAATTTCAATATCAAGAGCCTGCAGACCCAGGTATAAAGATAGAAGCCTAATTATTAATTCCATGACTTCATTGTTTGTTCCACAG
Organism: Cynocephalus volans; assembly: GCF_027409185.1. Lineage (NCBI taxonomy): Eukaryota > Metazoa > Chordata > Mammalia > Dermoptera > Cynocephalidae > Cynocephalus > Cynocephalus volans. Next base: position 234,041,868 of record NC_084461.1, read on the forward strand.
AACTCTTTAGTAACATTGAAGATTCCAAGCAAGTCTACAAGGTTTTAATTACAACATTCTCCTCCTAAGATAATTTATTTTCCACTTTGATAGGTCTGCATTATATCTAAAACAACTCTATTCTGAACCACCTGTTCCATTTCATTAAACTCTTTCAAGCATGACATTCTATGGCTTTCATGGTATTGTCCAATTCTCCTATTTTTTAAACCATAGCATATAAAACTCTCTCTACTTTTTGATCCCTTATAATTTGTTAAATAAGAAGGCTTGGGCCAGAAGAAAACAGTCCAAAACTCCTCTTTGATGATTAATATTTTGAACTTACCCTTTGAGTAAGTTTTTCTCTTCTTGAAACAAATTATATGAACAGCTTAAAACAAATTATTTAAGATTTGATGTGCCAAAAGGACACCTCTGTTACTTCAGAAGTTTTCCCTAATGCAGGCATCTGTTCAATAAAATCACAGATTACAGTTGTTATTTTGCAAGAGTAACTAATAGGATTTATTTTTCCTTCAAATACAGTATCAGTTTTAGGGACAATTCAATGACATACTTTTGGTCAAGATATTCCAATGAAATTTTCAAATACTGCATCAATGTTTTGGCATCATACATCAAGAGTGGCCTAACATTCAGTTGATGAAATTTCTGCTGTAAAGATTTTCAGGTAAATCTAAAGAAAAAGTGTTTTGGGGTGTTGTGACTAATTAGTCTGGTTTCATTGTGACATTTGTAAACGTTAGCCTATGAATGTGCAACATATGTTCCTACTTTTCTCAAGATTCATTTCCCTGAAAGATCAGGTACCCAGTTGTTTATTTGGAAACAGAATTGTTTCTGTACAATGTGATTTGGTGTTTACATTTTCTAGCCTATTTATTTTGTATGTCATCTGAAAAGTCACTTGGTTGAGTTCAACTACCCAGGAAACCAAATGATTATTTACAAAGAATTAGAATCAAAGGAAGTTGGGTGGCATTCAAAGGAAGACGAGTACAAACTCATGAGCAAATTAAAGCCAGGTATTTGTCTCATACCAAAGAGTGACTGATGATGCAAAAAAGCAACATGAAGTATGAACTGTATTAGACAATTATAGTTCAGAAGTAACTAATAGTGACTGAGATCAACAAGAATAAAAGACAGAGTAAGACTTTTTCCCCTGGTGGTGTCAGGCCAGAAAATGGAGCCGTGGCTGTCAGTTTGGGGAAGAAGGATGGGGGAGCTATCTGAGATTCCACCGTAAACCCAATCAATTATGTCAAAGAGTCCTGGAGAGGAGGAAGCTGATTGATTAGCACTTTCTGTGGTTTCCTCAGGGAAGATTTGGGTTCCTTTTGAAGGAAGATGGTAAAGACAACTTTCAGAGAAGAGTTTTAAGCTGTACAAGTTTGTGCTGATGATAGATAGACATTGCCAGCGGCACAATCAAATGTGGATTCAGAAGCCAGGGGTGATGGCAGGTGGGTTCTGCTATACTGAGTCAGACGCAGATCAGAGTGTAGAAATGGAGGACTGGTCCAGGATTTCCTGTGGTGACAGAGACAAACAAGAGTAAAGGATACATGAGATTAGTCCTGATCCTCCAGCTGACTCCTGAACAGACATACACAGGTAAGCACATACCAGTTAGTTTCCATAGACAGTAACAGTTTACATCTATATTTAAGGGGAAAAAAACCAATACTGGTTGTGCATTAGAATTATTTAAAGATCTTTAAATATAGAAACACCCAGTCTCTGCCTTCAGATATTCTGATTTAACTGATTTGGAATAGTGCCTGAGCATTGATATTTTTAAAAAGCTCCCCAGGTAATTCTAACTTGCAACAAGGATGAGATCTACTGGGCGAAGTTACAACTCACTTACATTACCAAACAAAGCATTTAATATCTAAGTCATACTAGTCCTTTATTACTGTTCTCTCTATGCCTGAATGCGGCTAGAAGGATTTCAAGTTCAGTGATCTCAGCAGGGATGGGAGGAAATCGAAGGTGGCAGGACCAGGTATCAGCTCTTAACCTCTCAAGTAAGGTTGCTATGGTTACCTTCAGAAGCATCAGGACCAATGTGGTGATATGATCTCTGATAAAGTTTCACTGGCGGTAATCCTGGTTTCCTGGGAATAAAACTGATAGCCAACTTCTCAACATTTTATGAATTTGTAGAACCCAACTCAGGTAGCCATGAGAGTCTCTGACCTTTATTTTATTCTTGTACCTGAAGGAGATTACAGAATCAACAGAGTCCTTTGAGTGAAAGAAAGGCCCAAGTCATCTGGAGTAATGTCACTGCTGTTACGTTGGAGATCAGGTGGCAAATTGAATTGCCACCCAGACCTCACCTCATTATTAGCGCAGTGAGATTCTTAAACAATTCAATGTTTATTATTTCCCAGTGTCAGACTGTCCAATTGAAGAACTTTGAATTCATTTTACTTTCTATTACTATCTCTATGTTCCCCACTATCTCTAAGAAACTTACTTCAGAGTAAAAAACAATTAAAATGATAGGTACAGTAGTTTTCTTGGGCTGCCACAACAAATCACCATAAATTTGGTGGCTTAAAACAACAGAAATTTGTTCTCTCACAGTGCTGGAGTCCAAAAGTCTGAATTCAAGCTGCCAGCTTTCCTTCTGGAGGCTGTGAGGGAGAATCTGTTTCATGGCTCTCTCCTGGCTTCTGGTAGCTGTCGGCTGTCCTTGGCATTCCTCTGCTTTAAATCGCATCACTCCAATCACCGCCTTCATCATCATCTGGCATTCTCATTTGTGCCTCTGTGTCCAAGTATGTCTCTTTGTAAAGGGACACCAGTCCTACAAGTTTTGGGATCTACCCTAATCCATTATGACTTCATCATGACTTGATTACACATGCAAAGACCCTATTTCCAAATAAAGTCACAGTCACGGATTCTGGATGGACATGAATTTTTAGGAGACATTATTCAGTCCAGTGCATTAAGCTAATTTTTATAGTATTTAATAGTATTATCATGTACGTTGTAACCCAGAGGCACTGGTCATAGAGAACTGTGGATTATACATTAAATATTCAAGTGTAGGGTTAGATAGACAATAATAACTTTCACTTTTGGGTGTTATTTTGCAAAATATGATGTGTTGTGTGAACCAAAAACTGATGTATGATTCTGTTTCTACTATAGCCAAAGAACACTGCTTGACTACCAAGAGATGAAGCTGAAGTTGGTTCTTTTCAAAATTGCATTTATTAATAATACGTTGGCCTCTGGAACACAATTAGTTTATAGGACATGAAGTATTCTGTGGAATCTAGAGTTTATAAGATAATTCCTGTTTATTAATTAACAAGTATTTCCCAAGGTCAAGAACCCAGGGCTTTGTGGGTGTAGTCATGGTCCCTGACTTTATGTAGTATAGAGTCTATCAAGGAAGACAAACATTAAACAGAGATGTGACTAGGTACCAGCTTCTTTGTTTTAAGGCATCCCTTCAAGGATTACCCTAAATTAGAAGAAAATCAGATTGTCTCAAGTCTGATACTGTGTCAAGTCATCCACCTGGGAGCTGCCTTTTTCGCATTATCGTCTGTTCCCCCTTACCATTCTCAGCTCTGCCTTGAGCACTGGTTATTGTATTGTTCAACACCATGCTGACCACTTTACTTTCCAAATGTCAACTAGACAAGATCCTATAAATAGCAGAATTGGTTGGTTTGGGGAGGAAGGGGCAACTACATTGAAGTATAGCACACCCCAAGTCATTAAAACAATTAATCGTCCTTTTCATAAAAAGTCATTTTACCACACCTGGCACTGAACATTTCTCTAGCCCAAGCTGCTCCACAGCTCTCTCTTCTCCTCACTTGCCACCTCAGATATGCTGCTGAGACATCCCATCTCTCAATAGCCTCCTCACTGGACTTGGTCCTCTTTCTGCTCTGCAGATCTCTTCTGTACTCTTATGCTGGTTAGTTTAACCATCATTTGTCTAACCTTATTCTATTCGGTCTGTTTTCATAAAAGCTTCGCTCTTAGCCAAGCATGCCCAATAGTGCATTTCTAAACAAAAAGTGCATTTGCTCCCTGAGGAAGATTTTGCAGCTAAATTTTGCAACCAGATTTTAAAATTTTGTTTCTTCTCTGTTGATTAAGTACTGGATACTACTACCAACAATATAAGTGCAGGTGGGGGCAAGAGTCAGTGAAGAAATACAGGATATTATGAAAGTATATAAGGGAAATTTTTACTTGCTTATTGCTATTAGTGAAGAAATTGTAAAACTTTCCTTGAATACCTTTCTTTTATGATTTATGAGTTTTTATGATTTATTGCAAAGGATGGTTCTCAAATATTTTTTCCTAACTGAATGAATTGCTAGAATGAGTAAAAAATAGCCTTCAAAATAGGAGAAATATAATCTGGGGCAGAACAAAGAGCATATGTGTATCTTCATTAGGAAATGAGATGGGGAATATTTGAAAAACTGCAAACAGTTCATTGTGATTAAACCATAAAGAACAAGAGGTGAGAGGGAAGACATAAATGGGTGGGTCCGACTCTGTCCTAAGCCTGCTAATTGTTTTTGTCCTTATTCTAAGAGTAAAGAGAAACCTTTGGAAAATTTTAGCTAAGAATAAATTTAAGTTTTTGAAGAATCTATTTGATCAGAATTTGGGGAAAAGGACGGAGGAGGTAAAGAATAGGTTTGGAGGTTTATTAAAATAGTGGGGAGTTGCTGCTGTCTGAGTGCTCTGGCCTAGGAAGGCGGTGGTGAAAGGACAGGATTTGAGAGACGTTTCAGAGGGACACATGGCAAGACTCATGAATAAATTGATGGATGGAGGGATGGTGAACTAGAAAAGGAAAATCAAAGACCAGCCTCCGGTTTGGCCTTTGGACATTTGAGGGTCTTTTTTTCTGTACTTGTACGAAACAATAGTCCGTGTTTGTACCCCGAGAGCAGATGGCAATCTGATCGGTGTGATGAACAGTAATGGGCATTATCAGCTGAACAAAGTTTTAATAATATTTGACCGAGACCTACTTCTGAGCTTCTGAGGGCCTCATGCCAGCCAGTGTTTAGTTCATGAACACATACAGCTGCTTAGTTGCCACATAACAATCTGGGGGTGTCCAAATCTACAGTGATTTTCTCGTACAAAAGTCATTTTCCATTTCACCATCCAGTGACCATGGACAGTGATTTCATGGTCCTCAAAGCCAGTTGGAATGAGTCCAGCTCCAAAAGCAAGGCCAACATTTATTCCCTTTAACAAAGCAATACCTTTGCCTCAGATTGGCCAGAAATGGACACAGGCACAACTGCTTTTTTCTTTTTTTTTGGGGGGGGGGGGCAATCAGACCACCATTCCTGCCATTTCAAAAGATGTGGGGAGTTAATGCTCAGTGGTCAAGCACCCCCACACTGCCACAACGCCCCACCGTTTAGCTCCCGAATGCCTGAGGGGCAAGTAGCTGCCTCTGTAAAACTGAGTGCAGTGCAGCACAGCAAGATGCAAGCTGCGGCAATTGCAGCACAGATGCGTCTGCAGAAGTGGTCGGTATTGTACACACAAAACCAGCTGTTTACCCTTAGTCATCATTTGTATCCTGTAGTTTATTCTCTGAAGGTATTGGAAGAGTTACAAAGAAATAATTGATTTTAGACTCAGATGATTGGCTTCTATCTATGATACAAAAAGATGTTAAATTACTTCGCTAAGCTACTTCAAGGTTATATGAATTTGGTAATTGCTTTGGTGGCTATTTTATATAAGCAAATAAGCAAACAAAGAGTGTTAGGGAATATTAAAAGATGTTAGTGAAGTTTGATTATTTTAATATTAAAGAGTGCTCTAAAAGTCCAAATTAGACAAGGCAGGGCAGATCTTGTCAATACCTTTTAATAATGGTTGCTTAAGAAAAACTACAAATATTACAGAAACGATTCAAAATACTAAACCACTGCTCATGCAGATTCTATGAATATCAATATTTCAGCAAAACTCAAGGAAAAATAAATGATAGCATGTCCATCAAATCCCAAAATAACTTTTTCAAAAAATAAGTGATTTTAAATGTTAGTACTAACTAATGTTACACCCATATTGGTAAATAGAAAATTTTTAACAAACAGATTTCTCGTTTTAAAAATATGTGCCCTGAAAATTTTACATCCCAAAGTGATCAAAGAACAATCTTCTCTCTCGTTCGTTGAAGCTTTTGAGTTTCCAACAGTAACTCAGAGGTAGCTGATCACTCTTTCTCTTGCTTCAAATTGGATTGCAACTTGTTTCCCAGAAAAAGAATAAACCTTAATTTCACTAATGTGAGCAATGAGGGTAGTCCGCACTAACTTGGAGGTTGTTGAGTGCTTAAAAGTAAAGAACTTTTCTCCTTTAGTTAGTGTAGTTAGTGATACTAAATCACGCACTGCTACTATTATTGTTAGCAACATGTTTTCTAGTACAAATGTCAGTTATTTCACAACACGCTTTTTTGCCAGAAACATTAAAAATGAATTAGTTTTCATTAAAAACTGATCATAAAATATTCTATATTCAAAGTCAAGTCATTTATAGCTTAGTTGGCTCGAAAACATATGAAATTGAAGTATTTTTTCAAGTTGTTATTGTTTTCTCCGTATTTTATGTCCATGTTTGAATTCTTAGTAAGGGTAATAAATATTTCTGATATATTTATAATACTCCAAAGATTTGGGTATTTATATTATTCCAATGACTACATTTATAAAATCTTTTATCCTAAAACTTCAGTTTATTTTCTGCATTGAACATTATTTCAAATAAAAATAAATTTTTATTATATTAAACCACTCAAGATTATGGTGTTTATTACTTCAGTGTGGCCAGTCCTGTCTACCTAACATATTTATGTCACAAAGTGTGCCAGTTTCTTTGTGAAATCATCTGATAGACAGATCATTTGGATGTCTCAGTCTGTGGGCTCAATTAAAATTTGGAATCCATTACATCTGACGTAAACTATGTAATTTTTGAAATGACAATAATCTATAGTAAAAAGTACTTATAACTCTAAAATTATTACTTTACTGATATATAATTTAATTGTGCCTATACGGCAATGCATTGCATTTACAAGCCTCAATTTCAGTATCTAGTAATAAGAGTAGCCCCTGTCTTTTGCAAGTTGAGAGTTTTCAGAGAAAAAAATAAAACTGTATTCTGATGATCCACTGATTTCTTAGTTTACAAGAATGTCAGTAACATACAGATCAGGATTTGGCGGTCTGTAAATTTAGAATTTTTGTTTTGAATTATATTTAATTACCAGCTACAAAAACATGTCACCTGGCATGACTAGAATGAAACATATTTTGTGTACGATACTAAAAGGAGAAAATACAAATTTTTTGTGTGGAAGTATATATTTCTTTGAAGTGTGACTAATTATGGTACAATTTGTAAAAGATTGTTTTGTTTCTACTAAAACATTTTATATTTAAGCAATAAATGCAATTCTATTGGATCAATGTAGTTGATAGAGTTCAATTATAAGCCAAATTATTGTTTTTAAGAACCATTTGCTATAATCTTAGATTGATCTACATAATTCAAGCTGGTCTGTCTACTCCCCTTCCCCAAATGGGATAGACTTGGGAGCAGTCTTATAAAAAAAAGTAGAGAAGATTAAAAAAATCCAAATGATCTAGTGCATTATCTGCCTGAAAAGTTTCTCAGCAGGTGCTATTTAATATGTTGTATTTGACCAAAGTCTGTTTTTCAGATCTGCAGTCCTCAAATTTTGATATCACAATTATTTCATATTTAATCAAATGGAGAACTGCTGATTTGTGCATCATAGTCAGCCAGGGTCCAGTTTAGAGAGAGAAACCACATGGTGATTTGGACAGAGAACGTTTCAGATAGAGAATTATTAACAATAACAGGGTATTGGGATAATATAAGATTGGTTAGTAATAAGTAAAGAGATCTGAGCATAATACAGCAATAGCAGATTTAAGGAGAATCCATTATCTTCAGGGCTGAGATAAAGTTCTCTAGGAAGAGACCCTAGAACTGAAATCCAGGCTCCACTGAAGATGGTGTAGCTGTGGCTCTAAATGGCAGAGATGTCACTATGGTGCTGCACAGGCAGAACTTGCTGGAAATCTACCACATAGGCTGCCAGAGAAAGCTGTTCACGGGCAAATGTCTCACTGGAGGCACTCCACTAAAAATCCACCTGACAGGGTGCTGAGGGAACCTTCCGGCCACTGGACATGCTGACCACTATGTATTCTAGGAGCATTCTCTGGAGAAGCCACCCACGCTGCAGAAGCCTCGGGAGTCTGGCGCTGCAGAAGCTGCACGTGCTGCAAGAGCCAGTCCTTGGATGGAGAGAGCAGGCTTTCCTTGATGCTTTTTTATCTGTGCCCATTGGTGTTTCTCGATATCCAGATCAGGACACAGAGGCAAAAAGAATCCCGGGGATCTCGCCACCCTGCTGGTCCTCAAGTCCTAGTTCCGCAGTCAGTCTTCCTTCTCCACGCCCCTCCATGCCAGTCAGTCTTCCTTCTCCACGCCCCTCCATGCCAGTCAGTCTTCTTTCTCCACGCCCCTCCATGCCAGTCAGTCTTCCTTCTCCACGCCCCTCCATGCCAGTCAGTCTTCCTTCTCCACGCCCCTCCATGCCAGTCAGTCTTCCTTCTCCACGCCCCTCCATGCCAGTCAGTCTTCCTTCTCCACGCCCCTCCATGCCAGTCAGTCTTCCTTCTCCACGCCCCTCCATGCCAGTCAGTCTTCCTTCTCCACGCCCCTCCATGCTAGTCAGTCTTCCTTCTCCCCGCCATGGCTCAGACTTCTTATGTTTGTTTTATACTCGTTTATAATATCTAGAACTTTTAGCTGTACTTATCAGGAGGAATAGGGAAAAATGTGTCTACTCCATTTGACTGGAACTAGAAGTCTGCCTTTGCATTTAAAACTATTTTCCTTTTCTCTAACTAGTGCTTTTCTGGCCCTTTAATTAGTGCATGAAAACATTACTCTTTGTTTTGAGGATATATTTTTCTTCTGGCACCCACATGAGTTCCCCCCTCTTTATGTTTCTTCTTTCTTCCTTTCTTCCCGTTGCTCATTTTCTCCTTTCCGTTCCTACCCTCCCGCCCCTTCCTTCCTGCCTCCTCCTTTCCTGCTATAATCCAATATTCAGATCTATTATGTTAAGAAGTAATCCAACTGCAGTTTTATCTATCACTGTTCTTTCCAATGAGATCACCTTCATGTTTATTTTGAATGCGAAGTATACATATGACAAATGAATTTTATAGTTTCAACACATAATTTGTCTAAACAACTAAAGTTCTGGCAGAAAAAAAAACACCAAGAGTTTTCATCATCAGAAATAATTTTATTACTTATTTTAAAGCAATTCATGTAACTGGTAGCAAAATGATACATAGACAATAAACAGAGCCAATTCCCAGGGGGCTTCTAGGACTATTACTTTATGTTTTATTTTCATGAACAAGGGAAATTATTTTTAAAAGGCAACGGTTTGTTAAAAGTCTTTTATAAGCACGGCTTTATTCTTTAAATAACAGAAACACTAATAAACTATATATCTAGTGAACTAATAGCTATTATTATTATAGCAAGCTGATATGAATAGTGTCAAATATTAAATTTGAACTAATGCTCTTAATCAAAAATAATTATTTTAAAACTTATGAAACAAAATTTTTAGTTTTATAGGAAATATAATCATATCCTAGCTGAAAATCCTAGTCTTGACAACTATCCTAATGCAAAAATACTAAACTTGAGATCTGGTGAGGAAGTAGATTTGTAAAATCTCGCATTAATTCTGAAAAATAATTGTAATGGAGTAAGAAAATGTCAACTCAAAGAAACATCATACTTGACTACTGACGTGCAAATATAAAACAAGTTCATTATATTTATTATATTTCTCCATTACATATATTAGTTCAATTCTGCCTTCATCTTTAACAATTTATATGTGAACATTTATGTTTTTCAAATATATTTCACATGTTTATGACATATACAATGCACATGCCTACAATCTTTTAGTTTTAAGGTGTGCTCCCAATTTTAAGTAATCTATTCTAAATTCTACTTCTCTATGTGATCAAAAAAGACTAAAGACAGGCCTTTTCTGTTTTAGGGGAAATTCTTGGTTTTCCTGTTATTCTAAAATGTGGGTAATGTAAAATACTTTTAAAAAAATTCATATTCACTAAGCCAAATTATACAATTGCTTTAATTTTTTATTTCACATTTTATTTTATTTTTTTATTTCTGTAGAATTATTTGGAGAACATTAGGCTTTCTTTATCTTTTCTAAAAACAGAATTCTATTTTCCTTTCAGTTGATCTGTTACATTATAAAAAGAAAGAATAAAATGTCTCTTTCTAGTCTCATGTCTTATTTTTTATTAAATTTAAACTCAACTTCAAATTAAGAGAAAAAGAAAATATAAAATTAGAAGAAAAATATCTTTGTAAATTTGCCAATGTTTCTCTCATGGGAACACTTTAATACACTTCGACTACCTGGTAAACTATCTATGCATTATCTTGTGCTTTTTGATTTATTTCTGTAGGGAAAATAAGCAATACAGACAAAAGCATTAGCATCACTAAGGGTCAATTTATATTTAAAATTATAAGTCAAATTCTGCATAATTTACATTCAATTAAAGGATAAGAATTACTTATTTTTATTTTATGCCTTTTCCTCAAAATGTTAAAATTATTTCTTATAGATGCTTTTTCAAAATTACATAAATTTTTTAACATATATTTTTAAGTGTGGTTAATTCAATACTACAAAGAGAGGGAAGATTGTAATATTTTAAATTATCTTCATAGTACGTAAAAAGTACAGTTTTTTAAAATTTTAAAATACTTTAAATAAAATTTACTATATAGATATATGAACAATGTTAAAGCTCAAGAGCCTAATGAAAATCATTACTGCCTATTTCAAGAAATCCAATTAATGTTTTAATTCTCAGATTAAATTTAAATCAGCAAATGTGTATTAAGTACTTTCTCTATGTTAGGCATTCTTTTAGGTGAAAAATAGTACACTTTGCTCTCTAGTACACTTTGGGCACGAAATGTGTGCTAGACATAAAGTTATCAAAAAGGTCAGGTACTTAATATTTCTTTTTGTTTATGTTCTAGTTTCTTCAATGTCATAAAACATGCTATGAACATCTCAAATGGTATAATGAATATGATATCATATGAAAAGGCAGACAAAAAAAGGTTAAAGTGACTTAAAGATTTGCATTCTAAAGCAAACTATGATTCTTACACAAAAGTCAGCCACACAAGTCGATTAATCTCTATGCGGAGAAGACTAGACATTTATGATGAGTTCATTTTATAAAACGGTAAATTTAAATAATATAATATGACACATTTAACTTTTAAGAGGAGCAACAATCCTTTATGTCCATTGTGATGCACCAAATATACTTAGATTTTTAGTTGATTTCCATAAAACCTTAATAATTTTAAACTTTGACTTTGTACAATTTGCATAATTGTCAAGCAATAAAATATCAGGTTTAGATTTTTGTGTGTTAATTTGCATTTTCAAAATCATTCCATTGATGTCTTTCAAATATTAATAGAGGAAGTACCAATAAGTAGTACATTAAGTTTCAAAATGATCTATACTTCTAAGAGAATAAATTTTCTTTTTAAATATGAGAGAATTGAACATATTCCAATCTAGTTTCTTTCATCGCAACAACACTTTTGTTTCAAGCAAGATCCTTGTAGAGAAAAAAAAGTCTGTTATTTCCTTTTTATCAAAGCTGAGTTTCCTCCCGAGAGTCTTGGCCAGTGGCATTGCAGATGCTGTTTTTCCGACTGGGTTCACTGTTTGGAAGGTATGCCAGTGGATCTGGACGAATTAAGTGTCTAACAAAAGAAAACAGAACAAATAACTTCGTCATAGTAAATAAAGGCAACGTTAACTCACACTGACACTTCAAATTTCTACTTTGCTATTTGCTCAGTTTTCAGGTTATCTAAACTGTGACTCAGTATATAACACTGGTGGAAGGACTTTCTGTTTAGCTGCCTGTAAGATTTTTCAGGAATTATATTACCATTTCCATACTTCAGAAGATTAGGATGATGAAAACTAGTGATCAAGCATCACTATTTTTCAATTATTAGCACCTTCATCTTATCAAAAGTTTATGATTTCTTTCAGTATTTTGTTGATGTATTATCTCTTACTTTGGCCATTTTTCTATCAAGGAGACCTACATCTTAGCCATGATTCTTCCATTACTTAACTTCTCTGAGTCTTATTTTTATCATTCATAAAATAAGAATTTCCACAGTCTTTTCAATTTAAATATTCTATGATTCTATAAAAATTAATGATTTGATAAATGTTATGGCGAATATTATGCACACATAATATTTTAATTACCAGGAAAATTATTCATCTAAAATTCAGGTTATGGTGTAGTAAGTGATTGCTATAGATTGTTTGAATGGTGTCCCTCCAAGGTTCACGTATTGGAAGCTTAATTCCCACTGTAACTGCTGAGAGTAGGAAATCCTATTATGGTCATTGAAAGGTGGGGCCTTGAAGAGGTGATTAGATTGTAGGACTGTGCAGTAGTGAATGGATTAATAATGGTGGTCATGGGTGTGGTTCTGAGGGCTTTAAAAGAAGAGCACATGAGAGATTAGTCTCTCTCCGCTACTCCATTTTCTGCCATGTGAGACCCCTGGGTCATTGTCACCAGCACCAAGACCCTCACCAGATGTACTCATCATTAATGCCCGATTCTTGAGAACCTGGGAATATAAAAATCACAAAATCTTACTCCTATCCTGCAGATTAGAGTATAATTTATGAAACAAAAAGAAGAAAAAGAAATCTGGAGCATCACACAAAGAGAAAAAGAACAGCGGAAAGAACTAGGAAATAATTTATTGAGTGAGTTGGCTTGAACTTGTCTCTCCAGGCCTGAAAGGAGGGGAGCTGGGGTCATCCCCAAACTTGGACAATGGGGAACACAGAGGAGGCTGTTCCTGATGTGCTTAGAAAATGAGTTTGACTTTAGAAGACTCACACTAGGAAGTAGTGGCAGGTAAAGTCAGAAAGAAAGGTAGGAAACAGCTAACTGAGGTCCTTAATTTTCAGGATAAGTAGTTTCGATTTCTTTTCTAAAAGCAGTGGAAAGTTACTGAGGATTTGGATGGGAGAGAGGTAAATATACACAATGCATCACTCTGAGAAAGTATTGTGCCAGGTGCAAATGAAAGTAGTATTTCATACTCTCATAATAACTTTAGAAAGAGGTACAAAAAATGGAGAGAGAAACTAATCTAAGTGAGGACTCTAGTGACGAGTGTACTTCTCTTAAAAACTAAAGAGAAAATATTCACAAAATATATCACTTAATGAAAATGAGAAGAGGCAATTGAAAGCACTGCAATCTGCTTTTTTTCTTGATCAAATAAAAGTTGAGATTAGTGTTGTTGGATATATTAACTGGATCTTGTTATCCATGAACACTGCTTTATAATTACTTTAAATATCATTAGCAATGCAGATCGATGAAGAAAACTAATAGCGCACATTTAGCTTTTTAACGCGATATCATTTAGTGATTTATTTTTCTCTGAATCAAATTAATGCTTCCCCTTCATTTAGAATAAGCATTTGAAAGTGAATTTTTAGGAAAGCATATAAGGTACGAGTACAATCATTATCCCCTAAATTCATTGCTATACTGACAAAAGCTCCTTTTTCTATGGTTAACACTACTAAACCTATGAGTTCAATAAAGCAAATTTTTTAAACTGTGTTTTTATATACTACTTGCCATGGTAGACATTTTTTTCATGGTGCTTTATCATAGTTCCAGTTCTACTAAAATTTAATTATTTCAGTGCCACAACAGATCATTGTAATGATGTGAGCAAAGGTTTTTTTTTTTTTTAGTAGTAGTTAAGCTGATGTTTTAGCTTAAAACCAATAAAAGGAGAGTGTCCAAAAGGTCTCTGAAAATACCTGTATACTGGGCCGACCCCGTGGTGCACTCAGGAGAGTGCGGCGCTGGGAGCGCAGCGACACTCCCACTCCCTCTGCGGGTTCGGATCCTATATAGGAATGGCCGGTGTGCTCACTGGCTGAGTACCAGTCACGAAAAAGACAAAAAAAAAAAAAAAAAAAAAAAAAACCCACAAAATACCTGTATAGAGAGTAACGTGCATATTTTATTTATAAGTTCAAAAGTTTGGGAAATTATTTCAAACTATAAACATACATATTTGATGGAAGGACATGTTCATAGACTCAGAAGATTAACAACGTGTTCTTTAACATTTTGTCAAAAATAGTTATGGGAAATAATTGTATTAGGCTCAAGAAACTTACAATTTATTATGAAATACAAATACATTAAGCATAACTTGCAAACTCTATGTAATTAATTGAAAAAGAGGTATGAGAAAGTTGGGATTAAAAGGCATAAAATGGAGAATTAATAAAAAATTCACTGAATTTATGGGTTTAAAAGAAAGAAGACATGTATAGATATGGATTCTAGAGAAAAAGGGCAGTTTTGTTTTATTATAGTAATATATTAAGTGAAGGCTCTTGGGTGGGTAGTTGAAAGCCGGGCAAATCATTAATATGATGTTTTTCTCTTATTTAATGTCCTCTGTAAATTCAACAACATGCTTGGATGTTATTTTTGGCAGTGCCTTATGAACTCTAGTAGTTTATATTGTTATTCATCTGATTTCTCAAAGCTCCTGTGTCCTAACCAGTATCATCTTATGGTAAAATAGAACATTACTGTACTTGCTAATTGTATCTTATGTTCACAGTTACTCCTGCTGCTGTATTTCACTATCAAGTTTTTGAAACTCATTCCTCTTTCTGCCATAAAACCAAACATTATTCAACAGTCCAGTATTCATTCTTCTACTTTTTCCTCTTTATGCATCTCTTTGGAAAAATCATTCTCTTTTTAGTTTTCTTCTTCTAGAAGATGAAAAATAAATATTTTTTATACATAGCTAGCTTACCTGCAAATCTCCAGTACTGCCATACATGTCCATGCTTTCTAGACATTTTCACTTGGCACTATAGAGAATATATCTGGACTTAGATAACCATCTCACTTTTTTCTCCAGCCAACAACCCCTCTTTTCAGTTTGAAAATTTTTGTCTCCATTCTGACTTGTTCTGATGAAACAATATTTTTTTTTGTAATCACACAGATCTGAAACCTTAAAGCTATGATAGACTCCAATTTCCAAGTCAATGACCAAGTCTCACTGTTTGCCTTCATAAATATATTTACATATGAACTTGCCTTTACAAACCATTATCTTGATGCTATGACAAATTCTTATCTCCCTCACACCTGCTTTTTAACTGGTTACCTGACTTTCAGGCCCATCCCAATCTTAATTCATCCTGCCAATCAGTCCTATTGCTTCCTGCAGAACTCCTTTAAAAAGAATAATACTGTTTCCACCCCAGCCAAAATTGCCCACAAAACTGGCAACATATAAAAGTAGTCTTCTGATTCTTTGCAGTTTACCAGCTTCTATTCTAAGCCACTTGCATGGATCCATTTATTCAGTGCATCACAAAATTGTCTTACTTCTGCTAGTCTCTGACCTTATTTGTTTTCCTGATTACAGATAAAAACACGTCTTATGGACTTAACACCTACCAATACTTTTGTATCTTTGGCATTTGCTTCACGTCACTAATACAATCTGGAGTTAGCTACCTTGGTCAAGTTCAGGACAAGACCAAGTAGCTCAAGAGTGGATTCTCCTCAGGAATTTCTTTCTACTTCCCAAAACTGCCAAAGTGCCTTTTCTAAAATCTTGCTGCTTTCTTGCTTTATATATATTAAAGTGCTGCCATCACCTATAAAGTCAAGTTTAAACTCTTTATTTCATCATCTAAAGCCCATTCCAGAGTCAAGTCTAACTTATGTTTCTGATATTATGTTTAACTACTTAACAAGAGAAATGCTAAAAATACGAAGCTTCTATACTGGACAAATTGCCAACTGAAGCACTTTATGCAATTCCACAGCATGCATTTTCTCAAGCTATTTTCCCCATTCTGGAATGTCCACTGCTCTCCACCAACACAAATCCTGTCTACCCTTTAGAGTCTAGTTGAATTATAGCATCCTTTGTAATCACTCCAACTCTCAATAATGTCTTCCTCCTTGAATTTAGAAAAGCATCATCTATCTCACTCAATTGAGGCTGTTTATTAGTGACAAAGTCATGTTATATATTGCTACTAATCTTTTCCATGCTTAAATTATAGTTCTGTTAATTAGAATATAAGTACTTTGAAGTCAGGGAAAATGTCTTAGTCATCTCTATACCACATTTAAAGCAGTGCTATTACAATTATACATTCACAGTACAAGTGTACCTGAAAAAGTTCATGAAAAGATTCATATGATCTTTCAATTCTATTTTTTCATGAACTGTTTGAAGTACCCTCGTAATATTTTTCAATGACTTAAATTACTCCCAGAGATCTTTTCCTAATAAGTGTTTTGGCCTATTTTACTCTTTTAGGAAATTTAAGTTATTTAGAACTAGATAGTGTGGGATATTTCAAGATTTACTTTGAGTTGTTCTCTTATTATTTATGTTTTTTCTTATTTCTGCAAATATATATTAGCTGTCAGCATACAGAACTCATGTTGATATTTTCTTATTTTTATACCCTTTCTTTTAAACAATCCTACAATTTTTATAGTACTGCACACAGCAACACATTAAATGCATTTGTTTATTGAAAAAATATTAGTCTTTGAGCTCCTAAACATTTATATCACTAAAAAGGGCTATAATGTCAGAAATAAAAATATAAAAAGAAATTGGTAGTTTTCTAAAAATACATGACTTATGTGAGATAAGAGATCAACTTACACAACATCATTCAGCTCTAGTCTGGTATCTGGAGATCGGTTAATCACGATGTGGGAGAGGGTACTTTGATGATCATTCATTTCATACAGAAGATAAATAAATGCCAAGTTTGTTATGCTACTTACAGAAAATTACAGGAATTATTGTACAGCAGCTTATGTTCAAACTATATAGCTGTCAACAAGAACTTGCCAAAGTTGTGCTCACAGCCTGATTGGGAGCATAAGTTTAGCTATTTTCAAATTACAGTCGTTGGAAACATCTGACATGTACCCATTTTTTTGTACCAATAGATGATAAAAATAAAGTATCTAATTCTGTTCAGAACAGTCTACTCTTTAAGCTATTTTGCTGAAAAAAAGTATTTCTATTAAAGAAAAAGCTGGACAAGATGTTGACTTGAGTTTTTATGCCTTATCAATTACAAAAAATAATTAGGGTTATGGACAGCAATCCCAGAGAGGAATATTCATATTGTGAATTCTTTGAAAAATCATCTAATTACATTGTGTTTAGTAAACATGATAGAAATGTGTCTAAGAAGCTTGAAGGTCTTTATTTCATGATACATCTGATATAGATCACCCTACTGCTTTTGCAGAATGCAAAGAAACCTTTGGAAGAGAATTTAACCATAAGTTTTAAAGGAAGAATGCCTTTGAGTCATTTGTTTGTTTGTTTGTTTCTACAACAATATATATATATATTTTATATAAAAGCCTATGCCTTTTTAACTTGACTAATTCTTTCTGAAGACATCTTCAGGCTATAAGGATAGAAAGCTGATTTGGTAATATATAGGACAGTTAAAACAAAAAGCAAACAGCTATGGGTTCTCAATTTTTTAGATTTCAAGGTTATCATAAGATGTAAATGTAAAGCCATGTGGACACATACTTCAATAAATGTAATTTCTCCCAAGGTTAAAGTTTTTAGCCTGTGATGACACTCTTAAAAATCCTGCTCTGCAGCCACAGTCTTCCTTCTAGTCACATCAGTTGCAGACAAACGTGGCTCCTAAAAGAAGTACTGAGCTGTGCACTTTGATCCAAAATCTAAGACTAAACTTCATACCAGTAGAGATATATCAATACTCAAATTACAACATTAAATTAAAATAAAGACTTTTTAAGGTCAACATAGACGACCCTGATAAATAATTTGCTGACTGGAATATATATTATTTTCATAAAATATAAATTAATATTAAAAAATAATTTCAGTTATGGTATTTCAAGTTGATATTCAGATATACCCTATTTTTAAAGTCTATAAAAATGTATAGACTTTGGAAATTTATCTTATAAGGCAGATAAACTTCAGGATAATTGAAACCCACTGTGAATTTGCCAGTAAGACTATTATAATCATAGCCTCATCAAATTAATATTCAAATTAAAGTTCAGTTGCATCTCTGTAGATATAAGGAATTGCATCTACCCTCCAATTGAATGTTAGGGTTGTCTGGAAAATTAGAGAATGCCCAGTGAGATTTGAATTTTAAATAAACAGCTACAATTTTTAAGCATAAATATGTTCCAGCTATTGCATGTGACATACTTATACTGAAAAAAATTATTTGTTGTTTATCTGAAATTCAAATTCCACTGGGAAACCTGTATTTTCATTTGCTAAATGTTGCAATCATTCCTAAGAGTAGATGGCTAACTCAACTTGCTGGAGCTTAGAATTCCAATATGATGATGCTTACTCCAAATAATATTCCAGTTGAAAGCATAGTGCATAGCCAAGAGATTATCAAGATTATTTCTCTATATAAAAGGCAATTTTGATTCATGTGTGCTTTTCAAGAAATTTTTCCCTTGTGTGAATTTCCACAACTGCTATGCAAAGGAACAGAGATTGACAGTGCATTGTGAAGACTAAATCATCATATTGTGAAATATAACAGGTCTACTAGAAAATCTCCTTTTCATTTGGCTTTGTACAACTCAGTTTCTTATATAAACAGTGGCGTCATTGAACTGTCACACAAGGAAAGCAATTCCACCAGACAACTTCTCAGTGAACACAGATACCAAACTTCCCTTCTTGATTATTAACAAGTGTTGTACTCATTTTTAGTTCTGGAATTAAGCCAAAATTTATTGGTGACTTCGTTTGCCAGTTAAAAATGTAAAAATTGTCTAGATAGCAGAAATTTCCAAAAGTAGATATAAAATTATAAGATACTGAAGATTTTGATTTTGCTATGAACAACAGGAATTGGAGCAAACGTTTTGCTAATGTGCTCAATTCACAAATTTTATATGGTTTATATCAAGACATGGATAACATCAGAATCAGAAGTGACCACTACTGGTTTCTTCCTTCACCCCTCACTGGCTTTTCCTCAGGACAGGAATGAGTTATCTTCTTGATTTAGGATGGAAGGAGTTGCTGAGTCCAGAGCTATTTTCTTCCTCTTTCACGTCTGCCTCACTACAGAGTCAATCCTGGCCTGCTTGTTCTCTGCCATGCTTCTCTGTTGGGAAAGCTGTCAGTTGTCTCTCTCTCTTTGTGGCTTTGTGTTTAAGAATTAAGGAGTGAGATTTTTACAAAGCTTGTTGGGGGCACACATCAAAACCACATTCAACAATAGCTTTTAAAAGTCAGATATTTTTGTTCCCATCAGTCATCCCCTAGGGCTATTTTTTAGTTATTTCTTAATTCTGAAGGAGAAAATGTGGTAGCCTTGCTGTATCTTTAAGATATTATAATTATTTTTGGCCATGACAAACTGATTAAAGTAAGGTTCTGTACCAAAAATACAACACCATATTTACTGCATAAAATGAATTTGCTTTGGTAAATTTGGCTTCATTCTATTTCCTACCCAAAGAAAATATCTACTAAGGGAATCTGCTGTGAATACATTCACTGTGTTTCTGATAGCTAAACTCTGACCTTGGCAAAATAAAAATTGCTATTTAGTTTAAATTATTTTCATTGAAATTATTGTTCCATCATTGACATGATTCCTTTAATGAAACCATTTTCTTCTTGTAAAAAATTGGAAAAAAAAAAAAACCCACACTAGAATATTGCACACTTTAAAAGAAATTCTATAGGGTAAAGTTCAAGGATTGCAAGACGTATTCACAAAGAAACTCATCTTGCTATAATTAACACATACAATTATTCAGTTGAAATTCTCAAAAATAGCAAATATTCCGCTTAAAGTGGTTTATGTAAATAGAGTGTATTAAGAAGGAAATGAAATCATAGTCTTATAGTTCTTACAAAATAATTAGAAGTCCAATGCGCTATCCATTGCGCCACGGAGCCACCTCAAAATAATTAATTAATGAGTCCTATTCCACATACGCATATTTCCTTTTATTTTTTGTTTAAGTATTTTAAAAGGCCTTATGAAAGAAGAGAATATAATTTGCTAAGAAAGACATTTAAGTATTACATATATTTGTGTAGGTTAGCATTAAATAATTCTTCCTTTATGAATGAATTATGTCCCCCCTCCAAATTTAAATCACCAATTAAATCTCCCTAATCACCAATGTGACTGTATTTGGAAATAGAGCCTTAAGGGGTAAACTTAAATGAGGTTATAAGATTGGGCCCTAGTCTAATAGGACTGGTGTCCTTATAAGAAGAGGAGACACAAGGAGTGCAGACACACAGAGCAGGTCATGTCAGGACACAGCAAGAAGGCCATCACGTGCAAGCCAAGTTGGGAGGCCTCAGGAAGAAACCAGCCCTTTGGGCACCATGATCTTCCAGCCTCCAGAACTGTGACAAAATAAAATTTTTATTATTTAAACCATCCAGTCTTTGAAGCTCTCTAGTGGTATTTTGTTGTGGCAGTCCTAGTAGACTAATATAACTTCTGAAAGCACATATCCACTATATGCTGTATAATCAGAGAAACATTTCATATACTACAAACATCACTGAGAGGCCAGTTAAGAACAAAGGCTCTGAAACAAAATTGAAATTCTGTCACTATCAATTAATTACTCACTCTGTGATCTTAGGCAAATTATTTTTCTCTTAATTTCTAGGTGCTTAGTTTCCTCACCTGTAAAATGGGGACTGGAATAGTGCTACCTTATACATTGTTGTTAGAATTAAATTATAAAGTAATACAATTTAAAATTAATATATTGACATTAATATATAGTTCTTAAACTTAGTTCCTAATTCATACCAAGTGCTATGTAAAGGTAATCTATTATTATTATAGCAGGCAAAATCAAGCTATAAATTTTAAAAAATAATTGTATGTATATTGTGATAAAAGGTGTTGATACATAAAGATAGGGGAGCAGTGTTCCAAGTAAACAGAACAGAAAATGGGAAATCTTAAAATGGTTTAGTTTAATCTTCAGAAAGTAGCCGCAAGGGAATGGACTGAAGTGAGCACGGAGGAGAGTAATCAAAGATGATGTTGAAAAAGCTGAGGCCAGATCCTCGAGGGCTTTACAGACCTTGGTGAGAAGTTTGAATTTTATTCTAAATGCAATAAAAAAAACATTGAAAACTTGTAAGGGGCTGGGGCAGGGAGGTTGGTGGCATCATCTGATTTCCTATTAAATATATCACTTTGCTACGTGGGAAATGAACTTGGTGGGGGTGGGGGTGGGCAAGCTCAGACTCGGGAATACTGAGTGGTCATTGTGGGACAGAAACCCAGGTGAGAGATGGTGGCAGCCTGGGAGCCGTGAAAATGGAGGAGATTAGAAAAGAGGGAGGGAAATGGGGGGAACAGAGAGACAGAGAGAGAGACAGAGACAGAGGGAGAGAGAGGGAGACAGAGGGGGAGACAGAGAGAGAGAGGGAGAAAGAGAGAGAGAGGGAGAGAGAGAGAAACTGAGAAAGGGAGGGAGGAATGGGAGGAGACGATTTGAGGATGGGAAATAGCACAGCAGGTGTGAACGGTAATGAGAAAAAGCAAGTAAAAGAAATAGGTTCTATATGAGAGAGAGGGCATATTTTTCTTCAGTTACTACAAAGAAATACCTTGTCGGGAAAATAATCTCAGTTGTACACTACTTACTCCTTCTATGTAGTCTAAAAATACCAATAATTAGTACTAGCACAACCTTACTGAAGGTTTCCTTTCCCCTCACTGACCTTGTATCCACGTTACGTGTCACCCATCTGTCAGACTGGCTGGTATTCCAGTTGAACGCTGAACTGTGTTTATCAGTACAACCATTTTACCCATTTTTATTGAACTGACCAGTATATTTTAGGGGGAAAAAAAGGTGATCAGAGATAGGAATAAAAGAATAATTTTATTTAACCAACCTCTATTTTAAATGATTTTTATTACCTTTCAAAAATTTAGAGCTATTTTATAACAGGCAAGGAAATTCCAAGAAAAAAAAAGGGGGGAGCTATCTTAATTTTCCTTCAGAAGTGAAGATTGCATGAAATAATACCAAAATCAGTAGAATGATTTTGGCAACATTTCAAAAATACCTAAATATCAGCTCTGCAACGAGCCACTCTATCACTTACGAGCTTCGTACACAACTCTAGTTACTAGAGACTAAATTTTCCTTTCAAAATGGAGCATTCAATATTTCTTAACTTTTTAAAATCTATGTTACTACCTTCTGTAAATATTAAAAGACCAGAACAGCCTTGCTAGTATTTTAATGTGACAGGGAATTCAGAAACATGAATGAGTCTAAAAAACATTTCTTCAATGGTGCAAAGTCCTGTTTTGTTTTGTTAAGGTGTTTTCTCCGCTGCCCCACAACTCCCAGGCCACCACCAAGTATAGACCTTCAGGGCTATTGGGTGGCCCTGGTGAATTGAAATTTTCAGTAAATCCTAGTATCTTTCAAAATACTCTGATGAGAAATATTTTATATTAAGTGATGTGGGCCAAAATTATCTGCATTGTCTGCAAAGTAAGGAACATGGGGTATATTTATGTTTAAATAGAATTAGTTGCATTTCAAATAATGGGTTTGATATGTTTTTAGGCAAAGTACTTCTAAATTTAAAGCCATGAATCTAATTGATAATCTAAAAATAGTAAATAAATACATTACAGAAAATCTGAAAGATTTTGGAAACACAAACACCACATTTATTATGTATTTTTTTTCATTTTAATGATTGGATCCACTGCTTTAAATTTAAAGGTACTTCTTCTGAAATGGTATCTGAAGGTTGAAGAAACATGTACCAAACATATTATTTAGACAATTTAAAAATAAGCATTCATATACCATGTTTTCCATTTTGCAGCTATCCTGTAGTACTTTCATTTGACTTACAGAGGCATTTTGGTGACTGATAAATCATAATTTATCACATGATATTTATTATTTTGTTCTTCACTTCAGTTACTTTGTAACGATAACCGAGCAGGATTACAACCACAGGCAATTCTAATATTGAGAATATAGCAATGAGAAGATGGGCAAGATCCTCGCCTTCACAGACCTTTCCAGCGATTTTCTTGCAGGGCAATATACTGTGTAATACAGATCGTTAGAACAGGTGTCAGGAGTCTTTAGTGACAGGTTTACCTGTAAGTTAACTGAACTTCCTATATGATTTTGAACACATCATTTAAGATATTTTAGGATAATTATCATTGTTGTTTATCTCATAGGCTTGTTCGTAAAAACACCATAAGAAATGAACTAATCCCAAGTGCACATTCAATGAGTTCTAACAAATGCATACAGTTAGGCAACCACTACTGTAATTTTTATATAGAACATTTCCTTAATACCGAAAAGTTCTTTCACGCTTCTTTGCAGTCAATTCCCTCCCCTAACTCTTAACCCCTAACAATCACTGACTTCAAGGTGCAATCACTTTTCTAGGAATCATATAGTGTGTTTCTGTGTGTTTGTTTCCATCTTAACATCATAATGTTTTGTGATGTATCCATTTATTGCATGGATCTACTTTGATATTAATTTATTAGTGCATGAAATATTTTTTATGCTTTTAATTTTAACCTTTTAAAAATTTTAAGTGGGTTTCTTTTAGACAACATATAGTTGGGTTTTGCTTCTTTTAATCTTATCTGATGACCTCTGCCTTTTAATATTTTGTCTATTTATACTTAATGTAATTATCAATATAAATGGGTTTCAATTTACTATCTTGGCAGTTGTGTTCCACTTGTTCCAAATAATATTTCTTCTTCCTTTCTTCATTCTCTGCTTTTTGGATTAATTGAGGGTTTTAAAAAAAATTTTCTCCTTTTATTTGCACTATTGCACTATTAGTTATCTCTCTGCTTTAGTTGTTTTATAGTTCCTCTGGGTCATAGATTGCCAAACTTTTGTTCTATGAAGGACAAGATAGTAAAATTTCAGGCTTTGCAGGCCATATGGTCTTTGTTGCACTTACTAAACTCTTACACTGTAGATTCAAGGCAGCTGTGGGCAATACATAAACAAGCACAGATGACAGCTTCATTGACAGAAGCTAGCGTGCTCTAGTTTGCTGTCCCCTTCTCTATAGTTTACCACACACCACTTTAACTTATCATGTGCTACTCTCAAATAATATTGTACGACTTCACAGGTAGTGAAACAACCTTACTTCATTATATATCCATTCCCCCCTCCCTATTATTTGTATAATTATTTTCATATATTCTTGCTTCTATGTGTGATATGAACCTCTCAATGTATGTTATGTTTGCTTTAAACAGTAAATTATCTTTTAACAAAACAGAAACATATATTTTGTATTTACCCATGTATTTACCATTTCTTTTGTCTAGATCCAGATTTCCACGTGGCATTGTTTTCCTTCTGTCTTGGTAACTTTTATCATTTTTTCATAGTAGACATCTGCTATTGACGAATTCTCTCAGCATTTGTTTATCTAAAACTGGTTTTATTTTAGAAAGATATTTATATTGTGTATTGAGTTCTAGGTAGAGTTTATTTTCTAAATATACACTAAAGTACTCTAAAGATGTCTTTCTAATGTTTTTTGATTTGCAAAGTTTCGAACAAGAAGTTTGTTGTCATCTTATATTTGTTCCTCATTGATAAAGTATCTTTTTACTCTGACTCTTTTTGAGGTGTCTTATCATTGCTTTTCAGCAATTTTGTATATTTATATTGTTTGGGTTTCATTGAGATTTTTGGATTTTGGATAGAGTTCTCATCAAATTTAGAAAAAATCTGGCCATTATTTCTTGAAATATCCATTTTCTCTCCTTCTGAAAGTCCAATTACATGTGTTGGATTATTTCATATTGTTCCACCAGTAACTTGTCGGGCCTTAAAAACTAACGCCACCTTAAGTGACATTACAAGCAGCGCCATTATAGGCCCACAAGGGCGTATTAACGTGGCAGCCTAAGAGGGCACCGGGAGGAAGTAGGGTGGGGGTGTCTGCAGGAACCTTGCCTTAGCCCTTATTGGCCAAATACGCGCTTGCTTCCGTGCTCGTGAACACTGCGTGATTGCAGTAGCTAGGCATTGAGACAGGATGCATGCTCTCCTAACCTTTAAGCTGATTGGAGGATGTAAAAACCTCCCTTCCCCATTTGCCTTTAAAAGCAAGTGCTTGTGTGATAATGAACGGAACTGCTGGACAGAACCCCCGCCGCATCTGAGTGTCCTTTAACCGGGCTGGTTGGGGCCCGCGGCTGTGCTCACCTCTCTTCATGGCTCTCTTCCCCATCTCCTCCCAACGGGGACTGGAGGGAAAGAGGAATCCCAGGCCTTTCGCTCGCCCACCAAAAGGAACGAGGCTAGGGCTGTTCGGGTCAGCCAGCGGCGGACCCAATAGTAACTAACATACTTTTTCCTCCAGATTTCCTCCCATGTGGTGCATTTTGGATGGTCTATCGCTGTGGCTTATACGTATTGATATTTTGTCCTGTGAGAGCTATTCTGATGCTAATCCCATCCAGCATTTTACTTTGAATACCGCATTATTCACCTTTAGGAGGTTTAATTTGGCCTCCTTTATACCTTCAGTTTACCTCCTTATCATGCTCATGTTTCTTCTACCATCCTAAACATATAGAGTATCTACTTGAATATCCATTTTTTTCTGAATCTGTTTCTATTGATTGATTTTTCTACTGGTTATGGGTCATTTGTTCTTATTTTAGGTCTACCTTCTTGACCTGGAAAGGGCTTACTCATTTATTTCTCTTCTCCCAGGAAACACAGTTATATGCTTTCTTTTGTCCAATGTCCGCACACTATTGTTTCATATTTTTCCAGCTATTTAAGTTTAGAGCATAAATGGTTGTCAGAATCAGAAGTTCCTCCTTGTTGTTTTAGTGCGTGTAGAAAGCTGAGTCTGCTGTCTTGTTGCGTGTACTCGACCCATAACAAAACGTTAAAAGTAAAAAGTACACTCAACCAGTTAACTTTCTTTGTCAATGGCAAAAAATATTTTAATTTTTTTCAAATTGGCCACATTTTTCTTACACATATGCCAATGAATGATATTTGAATTTCCAGTCATATAAATAAAATATATGCATATATTTATAAATATATGTATAAATTCAGTTAAGTTAACTATGGCGGTACATTATTTAAAAATATTGGCATTGAACAATTAATGTTCTAGGAAGAAAATGATACAACTAGATGAAGTAAAACTTTATGGTTTAATTTAAGGAGATATGGAAAATGTATTGCCTAAATATTTTCATTTACTACAAATCATCAACTCATCAATTACCCTTGTTGAAAGCTTTATTGCTTTATCTATTAAGAAAAACCATTTAGTTTGTTTTGTTCTATTAATGTTCTATGGACAGAATGAGATTAACATAAACCAATAACAAACAAAAAGAACTGTATCCTTATGTTTCTGAGTATACCGTGTGAGAATGGACTAGTTCTAGACATACAGAACAACACAAAAACATCATTTATTTTCTGGGAATCTATACTGGGTACATACTGATCACACACACACACACACACACACACACACACACACACATTAACACTATGTATTCAATTATATAGGAAAAAGTTAAATGATATAGCTCACTGAGCAATAAAAATCCAGGGCTTATTTGTTTTGAAATAATAAATCGTTAATCAATTCATTAGAGTGATCTCAAGTAATTACTCTTTCTAAGCACTAAATATTGCCACTATTCTAAAAGAAAATGACTTTTCTATCTTTGGTAATATGTTTTAGGATAAATCTGTGAAAAACTTTGTGTTAGAGAAAAATACCTGACACATTCATTAGAATTTGGAGGCATTTTCTGTTCAAAAAACCTGTGAAAATAAGCAGTGAATTACATGAGTCTGAAAACAGATGGTCATGGTGTTACTGTTACTAGCACCAGCACCAGCACTGCTACTATTGCTACTGCTACTACGTCTATCTATCATAGCTTGGGTAGGAATAACAATCCTTTCCTGTTAGTTTTGCTCATTTCTTTTCCATAAGAAAGGCAATGACTGAGAACTAAGTCATCATTTTAGCTATTAAAAAAGTTCTTGGTTAATCTAGCCACAATTTCAGGAAAATTATAAGTTTACATTAAATAATATGGCTTTCTGATGGATATAATAAAAGACAGGTCTTGACACTATTAATTACCTCTTTGTTATTTCAAATGATTTCTTTTTATTTTCCCTTTGGCTTTCCATCTTTTACTTACAGTATGAACTATAATAATTCATGTCAAAATCAGCTAGCCCTTATAGCAGGAGTCACACCAGGAAGACTTCACTTGCCAGCTCACACTATGAAAAGTGCCTGCCATTCTATGAGCTAATCATTAAGTATCTGTTAATAGTTAGAAAGAGTAATTTTAGTGAGTGTGAGAGCCATTCCAAATAGAATGTTGAAGAATAATGCTAGTTATTAACAGATAGAAAATAACAATTATTCACATTGCAGTGTAGTTGATAGGTTAAGAAACCATTTCCCATGCATTCTATTATTTGACAGTTATAACTATCACATCACGCCCCTGAGAAATACTTTCTTATCCTCACTTGATGGTTGTAGAATGTGAAGTTCAGAGAGATAGTGACTAGCCCCAAAACACACAGCTAGTTCATCTATGAGTAGAATATGTTTTAAAAATTATATTAATTTACAAAAAATCAATAAAAAGCAATCAAAATTTGTAAATAGTCACTCTATATATTTTCCCAAGGAATACAGGTCCTCAAATTCTATCTCTGACATCCTTAGAATCAGATGTGCTTCAGAAATGAATTTTTCAGAGTTAGAAAGAGATGCTAGACAAATAATGTATATTATGTAACATCCTCAGCAGGGTCTGAAGTAGCAGACAAATTCGTATTTCTGCAAGGAAATATATGAATGTTTACAAAAAAATAAGATAAATAAAAGATACAAATAGTTTCAAGCAGTTTGCATCAGTTTCTGCATCCAAACTAGCTTTAGTGCCAAACTCACTTAAAAACTTTTTTTCAGAAGTTTTGTATTTTGGAATTTCAAGGGAGGTATTATGTACCCATAATCTAATAGAAGTCTTTTGGGAATAGGTATATGTTTATCTCAGATAATACAAGTGTAAGCATCTATATTTCAACCTAACCTGTAGAGATAGACCTTATATCAAAGAATCTTAAAAATTCTAATTATTGCAGGGACAAAGTTGAGTTTCGATACCTTCTCCATGTTAATTACTCTGAGCAAGGAATTTAATGTCTCAGAGCTTTGTTTTTATCTCATAAAAGGTAAAGAAAATGTATCTCCACTACTTTACTGTTGAGAGTTTTCATGTGGTATTATATAAGCATAATACAGGTATAAAAATCTTGCCCTTGGTCTTAAAATTGTCTTTAATGTTTCCTTTTGAAATTTATCTTCATATTTTCCTCAACAACTACCAATTCTTTCATAGTCATAAAGCAATAATTTCTATAGCCTTGAGCATCAAACTTTATAAATTTACTGAGGGAGGGTTCATAAACTTGGAACTGTTGAACCTCTTTTTAGGCCTAGCATATCTTTTTGCCATTAAAAAAAGTTAACATTTTTCTCAGATATGAAACCCTGAAATCAATCACGAAAACATTAAGCCACATAAAAACAACATCCCATGTAAGCCATGGTCCATGAGACCATTTTCTATAAATCATAACTTTACATTCTTTAGTTAAGGAAAGATAATCTGGAAATACTTGATCTATAAGTTATGACAGTGTTGGCTGCCCTGAGATATTAGTGATGACTTGTATTTTAAAATTACTGCCAATTGATTGAAAGAAGATATTAGCAATTTAGTGAATTTTTAAATTTTATGTATTTTCCAATGTTTCTTTATAATTTACCTGCTGTTTGAGATATTGCCAGTTTTTTCCTTTAGAAATATAAAAATAAAGTGTCTAATGTGTCACTTCTAAAGCAGCATTATTCTGCAAGTTCAAGAATTTCACATGTGATTCTCATACAAATACTTTGTTAAAAACTTAAATTCAGAAGAAATACAGAGAACACAAATTCAGAAGGAAGACAGAGAAAGAGGATCCAAGAAAAAATACGCCTGTTGATGGATCAAGAAAAATAAGGATAATTTATATTTGATAATGTTCTCTCAGAATGGGATAGGAAAAAAAGAAATGGGTTAAAAGTAAATGTGAGGTGGTAATATGAAGACATGGAGTGTAGTTTGATAAAAGAAAGATAAGAAGAGAAAAGATGAACACTACGAAGTGTGTGTACACACGTGCATGTGAGCATGCACAAACGTACGTGTGTGTGTGTGTGCATGTGTGTTTGTGTTAGGATAAGGGAAGAACATCTGTTTACTTACAGGACAAACTGAGGAAGAAAAATAAAGATGAAGGATGATGAAAGAGTGAGATTAGCAAACACAATTTGATTTTGATAGAGCCTGGAACAAACAGGATCAACAGTATAGGCCAATAATTCTTTCTTTTTATCTGGAGCAACTAACTATAAAATTAATTTGGAAGAAGAAAAATTCAAAAATTGCTAAGAAAATACTGAAAAAGTAGAGTGCAGAGGACCATAGCCCCACCCAATATTGAAATGTATTCCCCTGTTTCTTCATTTTCTTTGATTCTGTGTTGGTTTCTACATGTTCGATAAAGCAACTATCTCTCCCAGCCTTGTCAGATTGGCCTCCTGTAAGAAAAGAATCTCACCAATCTGTCCAGCCAGAGCTGTTGAGGTGCCTCTCAAATCTTTATGTCTGCCCAGACTGCTGTCTCTGTTTTCATTGGTCGTCTGGAGCTTAGGATGTGCCGTGTCCTGTCAGTACCCCAAGACCAGTGCCCTCTGACCCAGGGGAGATAGCTGCTGGAGATGGGCCTGCTGTATGTCCACCTCTTTGTTTCCGGAGGTCAGGAATGCAAAGCCCCATCTACTCCCAGATCTAGGTCATTAAGGAGGCAGTGACTTGGGTGGGAGCCATAGAAGTTGTGGCACATAGTGCATGGCCAGACTCCTTCCAGGAAAAATGAGTAGAACTGGATTTATCACTGGTATGAGCTAGAGAAAAGGCTTGTGAAGTGCTAAGCTCTGGCTCATGCTGCCAGAGGGCTGTTTGTTTGCCTCATTAATTCCCTGATGCAAATTAGTTAGAAGTCAGTCCACCAAGTGGCCCCTGAGAGAGTGTGTCATAAACCCGTTTTGAGGAGAGACAGGGACTGCATTTATTAAGCCCCCTCTCTGCACTGCTCCTGGGAGCTGAAGCCCCTGAAAGCGCTTCTTGCACCCTTTTGTAAAACTGCCACTTTTTTCCTGTGGTCTAAAGCAACTCACTTGTGTCTTGTCCCCTCTGCACCTAGAGTTGGCAAATTAAGAGCCAAACTGTGGGGAATCTTAGAGTTAGCACGGTATGTGTGATGTCCAAACCCTCCTCTCTACTCGCTGGGTTTGGTGGATTCCTTTCCTGATTTTACGGCACAGTGGCCAAGGCAAGGCCTTCCCCGAGTGTGCCTCAGTCTTTCCTACCCATTGGATGTGGATATTTTCTCCGGTGCTGGGTAGGTAGGAGTCCCTTAGCTGGTCTCTGACTTTCTCTCGGAGGACTTGATCCGTGAATAGATGTTGATTTGGTGCATCTATGGGTGCAGGCAGGTTTAGGAGCGTCCTGTTTCACCATGTTACCTGCAAAACCTTCTGATATATTTATTTTTATAAAAACAATGAATTATTTTTCCATGCCTCTTAAGGGAACAAATTAAAGTTTTGGAAATGAAAGTAAGAAAAGCAAGACCTTTAAGGGATTTGTTAGAATGTCACACTATTTTTAGAATGCTGTAAGTTTCCTGGAAAAAATCTCTCTGAGACAAGAAATTTCATGAAGTACCCTTGGAAAAAAATGTTTCAGGAAAATATTATCTTACAATAAATACAAATTCATATAATTTGTTCCTGGAATAAACTCAAAATCCCTTCATACTTTTTTCTATCAAAAGTCAGATATGCAGAGTGTTATAGTCTCATATGGCTGAGAGCTCAAGTCATCTTTCTCTGTTGTTTAATACAGAGCCTGTGGTCTCATCTGATGACATTTGGCAGATTCTCATAATTGGCCTAATCATCATTTTCATTTATGTCTTTAAAATTAATTGTTTATCTCCTATATTCAATGTTTGGCTCATAGAAGCTGCAATAAATATTTAGGAAGGGAGAGGAAAAGGGAGGAAAGTAGGAAAGATACAATATTTTGCAACATTTACAGGAATGCTAACCAGCCCACACACTTAATGGAACTAAGATGTTAAGCTCTTTCTCTTCACTTTTTCTCTCTCACATGAGTCTGGTTTGGGAGAGACCTATTTACAAACACCTACATATACTTTAAGTACATATTGCTTTCCCTTATGATTTCCAGTGGTTGGAACAGCTTGGTTTCGTCACTATTGGAAACTCCATTAATTTCTTACTGATTGTTTACATAGAGAAATGATGACATTCTTTAAAAGGCTGAATTGAGCAATAGTTTAAGGAAACACTAATGTAAGATGTTTTTCTTTAAAGACATGAAGATCTGGCAGCTGTTATTGAGCAACTTGGTGAAGCAGGGAGGCGTTGTTTAAAGGTACCCATCAGTTCTCATAGGCCTCCTTGACCTTGTCTAATAGCTCCCTAATAAGACTACTGATAAAATTGTAGTCTGGTTTTTCAAGTGTGCCACAGCTCCTAACAGCCTCTTCAGCTCCAAAAGGCATGATTCTCTGGTTTGTCTTCTTGATTCCTCTCACTTGGGCTCCTGTCCCCTCAAACAACCCTGCCTAACTATCCTTGTGAAAAGTAATTATGCCCTCACTATTGGTTAGGAAAGACCCATATTTAATTATGTCTAACATGTTCCACTATCAAACTTTCAGCTTGGTTCACCAGTCCTATTGCTACCTGCTATATCAGGCATTTGGTTAATGATCCTCTTCACAAGGTGTTGAATTTTCCTCAGTCCCTGTATTTTACAAAAAATCCTGTCATATCTTAAGGTCACAGTTGGACCCTTTCATAAAGTCTGCCTTGAAGAACTTTTCCTTAATGCAAAGGAAATCATTCTCAGGCACATTGTGCATGTTGTGCAGCAGTCCTGAGATCTATACATGCCATTAGCTAAAATCCTGAGATCACAGTACTTAAAGTTCAAATACT
The DNA here is from genome assembly GCF_027409185.1 of Cynocephalus volans. Lineage (NCBI taxonomy): Eukaryota > Metazoa > Chordata > Mammalia > Dermoptera > Cynocephalidae > Cynocephalus > Cynocephalus volans. The sequence continues at coordinate 234,074,400 of NC_084461.1, forward strand.
AGCTACAGTCAGAATCAATTGCAAAGTAACTGATTTTGCTAAATCATCAATACTGTTTATTCACAAGAGAACTGCTTCTTGAACATTATCTTTTGTATGAAACTAACATGCTTGCCGTCTCTTTCAACAATTGCATTGAAATTTCTAGAATTTTACTTCTAAATGTTATTAGTCTATTTAAATGAATCGGTCAGTCTATTTTAAGCTTGCTATGAACTACCCAAATTGGTTTAGCTACAATTAGTAGATGACAATGTTCAAAACATACAAGATGTTATGCTTTTACAGAGTTTGCATGATATTGATAGCTTTATTTTTGCCAAATAATGATTTTTCTCTGATGCTTATTAAATTAATGTTTTCTAATGCAGTTGATATTGAAGATTTCCAAAATATTGGATAGCATGGGGTAATGTACAGTAAATTGTAATGTTTTTAGGCAAATGAGCTCATCGGTGATAGTTTAAATCCTGAGAGCAAATTTCAAATAAATCCGGACTATTAAAATCAATTGTTATTTAGGGCTAACATAAACCCAGAAAATTAATACTTAAAATTAATATACAAAACTCTAATGAAAGTTCTGTGCTCTAGCAGTCTAATCATTAATGACAGCACATTATTAATCAAGAAAAGTTTAACATTAAATTATTCAATCCTGTGACCTTTGTCAGTTGAAGCTAGTTATATGCAGAGATCCCTTGAAAATTACTTTATGCTTACATTACTGTTACTGGGTTCAGTTCAACCATAGATTATATTTGAGTACATTTTACTTTTTCTGAAATTTCTTTGTGAACCACTAGACTACAGGTTAACTGGAAAAATTAATTCACCTTGAAGAGGGGAGCCATTCACTTCCCTGAGGGAGCAAATTGTTTCATTTCTCTATACAGAAAGTGTAAATATGATAACATTCCAAAAAATTTAATCAATTTAGAAAATTAAAAAAATTATTTATTTACATATTTATATTTATTTTTATTTAAAAAAATATTTTTATTAATTTTATTTTGTCGATATACAATGTAGTTGATTATTGTGGGCCATCACCGAAAACTCCCTCCCTCCTCCCTCTCCCCCCTCCCACCCAACAATGTCCTTTCTGTTTGCTTGTGGAATCAACTTCAAGGAATTATTGTTGTTATGACTTCTTCCTGCCCCAGGTTTCTTTGTGTGTTTGCGTGAATTTATTTATTTATTTTTAGCTCCCACCAATAAGTGGGAACATGTGGTTTTTCTCTTTCTGTGCCTGACTTGTTTCACATAATATAATCCTCTCAAGGTCCATCTGTGTTGTTGCAAATGGCAGTATTTCATTCATTTCTATAGCTGAGTAGTATTCCATCACTACTCAGCTATATACCTGTAGATTTACCACATTTTCCGTATCCACTCATCCGATGATGGACATTTGTGCTGGTTCCAAATCTTGGCTATTTTAAGAGTGCTGTGATGAACATTGGGGAACAAGTATACCTTTGACTGGATGATTTCCACTCCTCTGGGTATATTCCCAGCAGTGGGATAGATGGGTCATATGGCAGATCTATCTGCAATTGTTTGAGGAACCTCCATACCATTTTCCATAGAGGCTGCACCATTTTGCAGTCCCACCAACAATGTATGAGAGTTCCTTTTTCTCCACAACCTCGCCAGCATTTATCGTTCAGAGTCTTTTGGATTTTAGCCATCCTCACTGGGGTGAGATGGTATCTCAGTGTGGTTTTGATTTGCATTTCCTGGATGCTGGGTGATGTAGAGCATTTTTTCATATGTCTGTTTGCCATTTGTATATCTTCCTTAGAGAAATGCCTACCTAGCTCTTTTGCCCATTTTTGAATTGGGTTGCTTGTTTTTTTCTTATAAAGATGTTTGAGTTCCTTCTATATTCTGGATATTAATCCTTTGTCAGACATGTATTTTGCAAATATTTTCTACCACTCTGTTGGTTGTCTTTTAACTCTGTTAATTGTTTCTTTTGCTGTGCAGAAGCTCTTTAGTTTGATATAATCCCATTTGTTTATTTTTCCTTTGGTTGCCCGTGCTTTTGGGGTGGTATTCATGAAGTCTGTGTCCAGTCCTATTACCTGAAGTGTTTCTCCTATGTTTTCCTTCAGACGATTTAGTGTTTCAGGGTGTATATTTAAATCCTTAACCCATTTTGAGTTGACTTTAGTGTATGGTGAAAGGTATTGGTCTAGTTGCATTCTCCTGCATATTGATATCCAGTTCTCCCAGCACCATTTGCTGAAGAGGCAGTCTCTTCCCCAGTGTATAGGATTGGTGCCTTTGTCAAAGATTAGATGGCTGTAGGTGTGTGGGTTGATTTCTGGATTCTCTATTCTATTCCATTGATCAGTGTATCTGTTTTTATGCCAGTACCACACTGTTTTGGTTATTATAGCTTTGAAGCATAGTTTAAAATCAGGTAGTGTTATGTCTCCAGCTCTATTTTATTTTGCTCACTGTTGCTTTGCTATGCATGGTCTTTTGTTATTCCATATAAATGTCTGGAAAATCTGAACAGAACAATAACAATAAAGGAGATTGAAGCTGTTATCAGAAGGCTCCCAACAAAGAAAAGCCCAGGACCAGATGGATTCACAGCAGAATTTTACCAAACATTCAAAGAGGAATTGACCCTGATTCTTTACAAACTATTCCAAAAGATTGAAAGAGATGCAAATCTCCCAAATTCATTCTATGAAGCAAACATCATCCTGATACCAAAACCAGGTAAAGATATAACCAAAATAGAAAACTACAGGCCGATATTCTTGATGAATATAGATGCAAAAATCCTCACTAACATACTAGCAAACAGAATACAGCAATACATACGTAAAATTATTCAACACAATCAAGTGGGAATCATCCCAGGGATGCAAAGTTGGTTCAACATACGAAAATCAATAAATGTGATACACCATATTAATAAACTCAAACACAAGGACCATATGATCATCTCTATAGTTGCTGAAAAAGCATTTGATAAAATTCAACACTCATTCATGACAAAGGCCCTCTATAAGTTAGGTATAGATGGAAAGTATCTCAACATAATTAAAGCCATATATGATAAACCCACTGCCAATATCATCCTGAATGGGGAAAAGCTGAAAGCTTTTCCTTTAAGAACAGGAAGTAGACAAGGATGCCCACTCTCACCACTCCTATTCAACATAGTGTTGGAAGTTCTAGCCAGAGCAATCAGAGAAGAGAAGGAAATAAAGGGCATCCAGATTGGAAAAGATGAAGTCAAACTGTCTCTGCTTGCGGATGACATGATCCTGTATATCAAACAGCCTAAAACCTCTACAAGAAAACTCTTGGAGTTGATATATGATTTCAGCAAAGAAGCAGGATCCAAAATCAACACACAAAAATCAGTAGCATTTCTATTCTCCAAGTAAACATGCAGAAAGGGAAATCAAGAAAGCTTGCCCATTTACAATAGCCACCAAAAAAATAAAATACTTAGGAATTGAGTTAACCAATGATGTGAAAAATCTCTATAATCAGATCTACAAACCACTGCTGAGAGAAATTAGAGAGGATACAAGAAGATGGAAAGATAGCTCATGCTCTTGGATTGGAAGAATCAACATAGTGAAAATGTCCATACTACCCAAACTGATATACAAATTCAGTGCAATCCCCTTCTAAATTCCAATGACATTTTTCTCAGAAATGGAAAGAAATATCCAGACATTTATATGGAATAACAAAAGACCACGCATAGCCAAAGCAACGCTGAGCAAAAAAAATAAAACTGGAAGCATAAAATTACCTGACTTTAAACTATATTACAAAGCTATAATAACCAAAACAGTATGGTACTGGCATAAAAACAGACACACTGATCAATGGAATAGAATAGAGAATCCAGAAATCAACCCACACACCTACAGCCATCTGATCTTTGACAAAGACACCAATCCTATACACTGGGGAAGAGACTGCCTCTTCAGCGAATGGTGCTGGGAGAACTGGATATCAATATGCAGGAGAATGCAACTAGACCAATACCTTCCACCATACACTAAAGTCAACTCAAAATGGATTAAAGAATTAAATACACACTCTGAAACAATAAATCTTCTTAAGAAAAACATAGGAGAAACACTTCAGGAAGTAGGACTGGACATAGACTTCATGAATATGACCCCAAAGGCACGGGCAACCAAAGGAAAAATAAACAAATGGGATTATATCAAACTAAAGAGCTTCTGCACAGCAAAAGAAACAATTAACAAAGTTAAAAGACAACCAACAGAGTGGTAGAAAATATTTGCAAAACATATGTCTGACAAAGGATTAATATCCAGAATATAGAAGGAACACAAACAACTTTACAAGAAAATAAAAAAAGAAAGAAATACAAGCAACCCAATTAAAAAATGGGCAAAAGAGCTAAGTAGCCATTTCTCTAAGGAAGATATACAAATGGCAAACAGACATATGAAAAAATGCTCAACATCACTCAGCATCTGGGAAATGCAAATCAAAACCACACTGAGATACCATCTCACCCCAGTGAGGATGGCTAAAATCCAAAAGACTCTGAACGATAAATGCTGGCGAGGTTGTGGAGAAAAAGGAACTCTCATACATTGTTGGTGGGACTGCAAAATGGTGCAGCCTTTATAGAAATTGGTTTGGAGGTTCCTCAAACAATTGCAGACAGATCTGCCATATGATCCAGCTATCCCACTGCTGGGAATATACCCAGAGGAATGGAAATCATCCAGTCGAAAGTATACCTGTTCCCCAATATTCATTGCAGCACTCTTTACAATAGCCAAGAGTTGGAACCAGCTCAAATGTCCATCATCAGATGAGTGGATACGGAAAATGTGGTACATCTACACAATGGAATACTACTCAGGTATAAAAACGAATGAAATACTGCCATTTTCAACAACATGGATGGACCTTGAGAGAATTATATTAAGTGAAACAAGTCAGGCACAGAAAGAGAAAAACCACATGTTCCCACTTTTTGGTGGGAGCTAAAAATAAATAAATAAATACACACAGACACACACACAAAAAACGGGTGGGGGAAGAAGTCATAACAATTACAATTCCTTGAAGTTGATACGACAAGGGAATAGAAAGGAAGTTGTTGGGTGGGAGGGGGAGAGGGAGGAGGGAGGGAGGTTTCGGTGTTGGGCCACAATAATCAACCACACTGTATATCAACAAAATAAAATAATAAATAAAAAAGAAAACATATTTACACATATACATACACACACACACACATATACACATACACGTACTGTTGAACTGTGAGGCATGTGGGAGTAAAGAGAGAGATGACTTTTCAGTTGGGTGCTATTAGGGACTGAATGTTTGTGTCCACCCAACATTCATATGTTGAAACACTTACGGTATTTGGAGGTGGTGTCTTTGGGAGGTATTCATGTGTAGATTACATCATGAGTGTAGGGCCCCCCTGATAGTATTATTCCTCTTATAATAACAGAAATGGAGACCAGAGATCTCTGTCTCTCTACCATGTGAGGATACAGCAAGGAAGTATCCATCTGCAAATCAGAAGAGGGCCTTCACCAAGAACTAAATCTGCCAGCACCTTGATCTTGGACTTCCTGGATCTGTAGGAAGTAAACCTATTCCAGGCAGAGAGGATAGAAAATCCAAAGTTCCCGAGGCAGCTCTTTGATAGACATGTTCAAAAATTTACCAGGAACCTGGGACAACTAGAGGAAGTGGGCAAAGGTGAAAATAGTGTGATACCAGGTCCCAGAGGTAACTGAGGGTGTAGATCATGCAGAGTCTTATAGGCCCTTGTAAATACATCAAGCACTAGAGGATTCCAATGGGAGGAATGACAATTTTTATTAAAAACTTATTTTAATAGGATTGTTCTGACAGCTGCCGTGGAGAATAGGCTAAGGGGTGGCGATCACAAAATCAGAAGGGACAATCAGAAAGTAGTTATAAAACTCCAGGCAGGAGATAATGGTGGTTTGGAGCAGAGTGATAGCCGTGGAGATGGTTTGACGTAGTCAGTTTATGAATATATTTTGAAGGAAGATCTCTGGTACTCTTCATGGATAGTATGAAGAGTAGGAAAAAATGAGGGCTTTCTCATGATTCTGAAAATTAGGTGCGTGCATATTTGGAAGAATGGTGTTTTTCCTGTGATGGGAGAAGGTAAGAAAAGCAAGGGTTTTCACGGGTGGTTAAGAAGAAAACCAGGAGTTCAGTCTTGCGATGTTCAGTTTGAGATGCTCATCTGACACTAAGATAAACAAATATGGAGTTCACACAAGAGATTGGGTCTGAAGATAAAATTTGGAAATTGTATGCCCAAGCAATTTTTAAATTTATAAGACTATGTGAGATCCACAAAAGAACGGATGTGGATAGAAAAATAGAAGAGATCTAAGCACCGAGCCACTGGGCACAACCTGCAGTGGTCGGGATGAGGAAGAAACAGCAAAGGAAAAGAGCGTACAGAATGGCCAAAGAGCAAAGAAAAAATTTTAAAAGCAAAGCCCAATAAGAAAGTGTGTCAAGAAAGAGTGGGCGACCAACTAGATCAAAAAATGTTAATTAAATAAGGATTGAGTATCTGTCATTGGACTTATTGGTGTGGAATTTACTGGTGACCTTGTTAATGACCTGTGGATTGCTGAGGATGAGAGCTTCACTGGAGTGGGCTTGAGAAAACGGAAGAAGAAGCTTCAGAGATAACAATTATTGACAACTTTAAGGATGTTCTCTGTAAAAAAACTTTTAATAAAAGAGAGAGAGACGGAGGGGTAGGTGTCAAGACAGGCGAGAAAGAAATAAGAGCAGTAGCAGGATAAGAGGAATAGCAAAATAGAGTGGTAGAGAGGAACACGTGATGGGTATGAGAATAAATGCTTAGGTATTTGTGGGTACAACAGGTCTGAGGTAGGCCTGATGAGGCTAAAACGTTGCTGCTTGTGCAGTCTCGTAAATAAGAAGCACGTGGGAACTCATGAGCATGCATTTTTCATTGTAGAATTCAAACTAAAAATGGAAACTTTGTTTGATGTATGAAATAGAAAGATTTCTATTAACTTGGAAACTACAGACACAAATTTGCTGAAGCCAATAAGAGACACAGAGAAGAGACATGTCCCTAAGGTACAGTATGGATCCCTCTACACCTGCCACTGCACTCCTGAAATTTATATCAATATATAGATATAGACTTTTTCAGTCTCTCTCCAGCCCTACCATCTCTGGCATCATTTTCACTGGGTGATTCTAATATTTGAGATTTTGTACTCTATCCTTTTTCTCAGCAGAAACAGCCAAATTTCTCTTCATTTAATCACTTTTCTTCTCATCCAATGACTTTTTTTTACTGCTTTATAGAACCTCTGTATGAAGCAACAATATCAAATGTTTATCTCTCTCTCTCTCTCTTTTTTTTGCTAATAGATTTTAAATAAGCAGAGCTTTACGTGTACAAGCACTACAATTATAGATGCTAAATTTACTTAAAGCAAAATCAGAAAGTTCAGTCAATGTAATTACCATAAGCAATTGCCATGTGCCCAGCACTGTGTGTTCTATTAATATATTCCACAAATGATAATTAACTGTCTCCCATGTACTAGGTATCATGCTGAATTTAGTCCTATGTCAGATACAGCCAGTGGTGCCAGGATTGTTGCATCTGGTAACAGAGAAAAACCAAAACAAGAAACTATGTGATAGGTGATATGACAAAGAAAACAGGAATTTCTGGGACCAAACATGAAAACATATAACTGTGTTTGGACAGAAGGGCAAGGAAAGCTGCATAACAGGGCTAAAGTTAGGAATTGTACTAGAAAGAAGGGAACTAGTTTTACAAATATTTAGAAAAAAATCAATAGTATTTGTTGAGCAATTTGTTGCTGGTAGGGATGGAAGAAGGATCCTTGCATTTCTTTGTGGTTTCTGGCTTGGGAGATAAAGTAGACATCAGAAAACAAATGGATGTGCAATTGCATTGGAGAGCCTGGTGTAGACAGAAATTTAGTTAGATATGGTTTAGAGGGAGTGGCAAGTACAGGCTGGGATTTTGGCATGGGCCAGATCCTGAAGGACACTGAATGTCCTAGAAAGCTGTTTGGACTCTAAAGAAGGGCATGCAAAGCCTTTAAAGATATTTCAGTGATCTCGAAAGTTTTTACCATGAATGTAAAACATGTATCCTCTAAATTTGAAATAATGCAAAAGAAATACTTTTTTTCAAAAGTGTTGACTATGTAAGTATTATGAGTGAAGCATGTAGCTAAATGGAAAGTTAGATGAGCTGGATTACATATATAAAAATACATATACATATGTGTTTCACAGTTTACATGTCATATATGTATATAAGTTCATTTTAAAAAAGAATCATGCTCTGCATACTATTTTGTGGTCTGCTTTTTTGTTGTTGTTAACATATTATGAACCTATTTTCACCTCAGTTCATATAGATCTGTAACAGTGTACCCAGCACTCATAGAAGTCCATCATGTGAAAATGAAACGATGTCAATAAGACAATGGACAAACAAGCACTAAGTGCCTTCTTTAAAGACGTATAAACAGCAAAGTACATGATCACAATTTTGTATTAGAAAGATTTCTCTAGCAGGACATTTTGAAGGAGCCACACTAAGAGAAAATAAAATTATTTAGAAAGCTACTAAAATGTTTTGTGTAAGAGATTATTAAGTTCTGCACGGAAAACAGTGCAACTGGTAAACAACAAATTGTTTCATAGAAAAGGTCAATTATGAGTAGGGCCTGGAAGTATCAAATGTATAGAATGCAGGGATTTTATTTAAAGATATTTAGTATGCAAAATTAGAAAGATTTGATAACTAATAACATTTGTGGAGGGATGGGTAGGAAAGAAGTGATAAGCGTGGTATTGAGGATTCTGGCTTGATGGCAAAGAATGGAGTGATACCATTTTTGCCCTGATGGAGTACACAAAAGGAGGCCTACCTGAGGGAGGTGAGAGTCAGATGCAGAGCTCACTCTCTGATTTTGCATTTGAAGAACGTATGGGAAATTCTGTAGGATGTGCCTATAGTCAGATAGAAGGAATTGGGTGGGACTTTAACTGTTGGTGTCTTCTACAGAGAGGTGAAAACTGTAGACCTTAGTCCAGATATGACTGTTCAGGAAAAGTGTGCAGACTAAGAAGGGTTGACGGCAGAATGCTAATCAAGGAGCAGAAGGACCCAGGGATGGAGAAATGGAGAAAAGAGAGCCTTAAGAGTGTTCTTATGACAGCAGCTGGAGTGAGATTGCTTTGAGGTCAGTGAAAATCAGCATCAAAATGTCTTTGACGGTTTTGACAAGTAAGATGATATAATTACATTAGGGAGAGTAATTCTAGTTGGGCTACAAAAAGAATCCAGCCTATGCTGTTGAGAAGCAAATGAACTTGAGGAAGTAGAGTCAGGAGAGGTGAAATGTTTTCCGAGAGACAGGAAGGGAAAAGAGTGACTGAGTGGAATTATAGGAATGCAGGGAATGAGAAGAACGTGGGAGGTGTGGGTATCGTGTATGCACGCATCACCTATTGTGCATGTGCGAATGAGAAGACTGGAGAGATGTTAATATGTTTGTGGACAGCAAGGAGGGGGCCAGTGAAAGACTGAAAATACACAGAAAAGAAAAAATAAACAAGGAAATAAGGCATAGGACTCAGAGGTCTGGTGGAAAGATTATCCCCTGAAAGAATACATTCTTCTGTTATCATGGGAAGGAATGAGAAAACTATGTACTTGAATGAGGGAAGTGACAAATAGAAGTTTATGGTTGTTGATATTAATAAAATCAAACACAAGGACCATATGATCCTCTCTATAGATGCTGAAAAAGCATTTGACAAAATTCAACACTCATTCATGACAAAGACCCTCTATAAGTTAGGTATAGATGGAAAGTATCTCAACATAATTAAAGCCATATATGACAAACCCACTGCCAATATCATCCTGAATGGGGAAAAGCTGAAAGCTTTTCCTTTAAGAACAGGAAATAGACAAGGATGCCCACTCTCACCACTCCTATTCAACGTAGTGCTGGAAGTACTAGCCAGAGCAATCAGAGAATAATACATGATTTTTGAACAAACAAGTCACTGGATATTCTGGAGATTTATATAGCAAGTAATGCCTAAAAAAGAAAGCAAACCCAAAGTGCTAACAGTCAATATATGCAGCTTCAGTGCCCTATGATTGGGGACCTTCTGTATTGGGGGATTTGAAATGAAAATGAGTGATAAGCAGGTAAGAGAAGGAATAGACTGCGGTGTCGGTGTGATGGAAGGGACAGAATGGCTGTAGTCCACAGTCAGCATGGCGTAGGGGGAATAGAACTGAATTAGATCAGTGTACTATCAAACATCAGTTAACCTTCACATGCCACCTTCACTATTGACTTAATTCCATAAGGAAAATAACTTGTTTTTTTTTTTATCATAAGCATCATTATAAAAATATGTATTCAAGTGAAAACTTAATAATTATTTTTTCCTAATACATACACTCATATCTAACTATTAAAATTTTTTTTAGAAGTTTATCATTATACTACCTAAAATGATCTCATGTGCCATCAGGGGTTTAAGTACTGTACTTTGGAACATGGAACTATAGGATTAGGAGATGCCATGCAGAATTGCTCAGGGCTGAGAGAGCCTAAGGAAGGAAGATGGTAAAACAAAGCCATATGTATTCTGTACAGAATCACATCAGAATGGGGTGAAAGAGAGAATTAAATGGTCTAGAGTGCTAAAAGCCATAAAAACGAAGGACCTCTCAGTTCCCCACAGGGAGTTTATGGTAGAGAGGAAGGGTTGCCCAACAAATCACTAAGGAATAACCAGAGACTCTTAGTTTAGTGGCCGCTACTCAGACCAGAATCCAAAATCTATTCCAAAAGGAAGACTCTTCCCGACTCTACCCCACCCTGGGGAAGTGAACGTCTGTTCCTTAACAGACAAACAAAACCCTTATTTCACACCTGTGTGGTGAGGCAGATACTGCAGTCTGCTCACTTTTTTCATTCTGTCTCTGACATGGTATTTGTTACTTAGGAAATAGCAAGAAGGACAGATTTTGACTGAAAGTAGTATCATCCTAATTACCATGAGCTGAGAGCATTTTGTGGTAGTGATATATAAAATAATGTGATATAAAAAGTCACCAAATGTAAAATTTTTAAAAAAATGAAAAGAAAATGTGGAAGTCAAAGTCTATTGAGGCTCCGAGAATCCTCTCTTCACTTAAAAGTATTTGACTGAGATGAATATAGATTCATTCATTCAGAACAGCAGCATTAATACAAAGCGGAATTTTTAAAAGCTTTGAAGTAATATGAAATTGCCAATGTTTTCTGTTTGTGATCTACAGAAAAGACCGTTTCATAGGAGCCAATCTATATACCCAGTATTTGGTTAACAGGTTCACAGTTTTCAGTTGAGGAGGGGGTGAGACCTGAGGGGAGAAGAAAACTCACATTGTATTCCATACACATCTGAATTATTAATTTTTACAAGACACGTGAAGGTAATACATTCATGCATCACTTGATTTCATGACAAAAAACCAATCACATCTAGCTTTTTACAAATCGACTAGATTAGAAAATAGACATTTCTGCTGGAAGAGGGGAGATCGAATGTCCTCATCACAAAGAAATGATTAAGTTTTGTAATGACGAATGTGCTAATTACCCTGATTTGATCATCACACATCGTATTCAGGTATTGATATTCAACTCTATACCCCACAAATTTGTATCATCAATACGTTTCAATAAAATAAAGGAAATAGACATTTCTAATGGACATTATCTGCAAGGCGTTTATTTTAATCACTGTGAGAGCAAACAGGATATACCAATTGGCATAGTTTGCTACTTGCTCCGGTTATCGTGGGTGGCTTTATGCTCTACCGTTGCTGGGCATTGATGGGGTCCTCCTGCAGGTGGCAATGTGGGTCAAAGGCAGTTGCCAGCTGAAAGCCAGGACAACATCTGCACATGTCTTAATGAGGGAATCAATTTCCTCTTTTTATCTTCCTACAGAGATTGAATTCACATAGTGCACTTCTCTGTGGCTATACTCTGATAGAACATTGAAATCCCTTCTCACATGCATATGCTTGCAAATTTATATTTTTTCATGGACAGGGCAAAATCTATTTTCAGTTTGTAATCATAACAGCTATAGAAATAAATGAAGTTTTAAGGTAGGTCTTTTATTATTACAGAGTTAGATTTAATATTGTAAAATAGTATTTAAAAATAAATCAATGGTTGAGGCTTAGGACATTGTGATGAAAATGATATTCTTTGCAGGTATTTTAAGCTATAAAGAAACATTTTTATTATTTGACTTAAGGTTCTGTTATGTTAACCATTTTAAATTGCAAATTTTCAAAATTACAAAACTAAGCAATGATAAATCTGTAAGGAAAACATAATAATAAGTATATGTTCCCCATTATATAATGAGACAAATGTCCCTATATGGCATCATTTTTTTCCCCCACAGAACAAATGGATGAAACATATTCATTCCTGCAAAGTAAGTGATGTTTAGGCAACTCCAGGTACAAGCTCCTACAAACTTACATACGATAAAATAGTCTAAGGAGATGTTTGAAGGTATTGAGATTAACAAGGGACACTTTCAAGGTCATGGGTAGTGAGTGGGGACACTGTCAGCAGTTCAAGAGGAGGGGTCCTCTAAAGGAAATTTGCATTTTTCTGGACTTTCAGACGGGCGAAGGGCTAAGCAGGATACATTCTTGTCAAGCCCAGCACTAGAGCAACACTTATTAATTATGCAAACATTTTTTTGGATGGGTGAAAGAATTCAATAGTGACTCAGCAAGAGATTTCAAAATCAAATGCTTCTACCTGCTTATTGAACATGTTCTTTTTAAAATCTGCTGTCTGCTCTATATCCTGGGGTTTAAAGGTTTAAGATCTACAGAAGGGAGGCTCCATCACTGCAGTGGCCTCTGAGAAAGCCCCAGTTTTGCAAAGCACATTGAATCAGTTCAGTTCAACCTAGACCTTTTATACTTCTAGTTTAAGTTGAACATTGTTGATACTTTTTCAAGATCAGCCTCTTTTCTTTAACAAACAAAACCTGGTCAGATCTCCAAACCAACCACTGGCTTTGCCTGTCAAAGGGTATATGTGTGTGCGTGTGTATTTTCCTTCATACTTTCCTCTAGATAAAACTCTGTATGTTGATGTAACTTGGAAAAGGGGAACATGTGTCAAATAAAGTTGTAAAAGAAACTGAAGATTTTTTACAAGTCCTGGTAAAGTAACAGTTAAAGATTAAGTTGGAAAAGGAAAGCTCCCAATCACCAATCTCTTGGAAGCTTGGGGGAGAAGCCATCTCACCTATTTTGGAAACTACTTGCAGATGTGGGGAAATCTCGGAATTGCTCACAACGGGGGTTTTGCAGAGATTTCCTCTGATTTTTTTTTTTTTTTTCCTCCTTCCCAATTTCCCACAACCTGTGTTTGTCTTGAGTCTGCTCGGCTGACATGTGGTTTACGTCGCTGATCCTGCTGCCAGGTTTTACACACACTACTCCAAAGAAGTAAAACAACTAAAGCTAAAGGAGACTGAGCAACTCTGGGCATGGACGCCAGAACTGTCACAGAAAACTTGCCTCCCGAGTCTTCCATCCAACTTCCCTTCCTGCGCCCACGTGAGCCATAGCGCCAGCCCACCAGCAAGGTCTTAGCGTCTCCTGCCGCTGCAATCTGTAACTCGATTGGGGATTTTTTTTTTTTTTTTAATTGCAGTCCTGAGGATCTTAGTTATCAGAAAAGCTTTGTTGGTTAGGAGACTTTAACAGGAGTCTGTTTCCGTACCTAAATCGCGGAAGCTCAGGCACTTTTCCTCCACTCTCGGGCTGCACTAAGGTTAAACGGCAGCAAAGGCAGGAAACACACTCGCTGTTTGTCTGGGGGAGGGGCACAGAGCACTGAGGCTACGTTATCCCGACCCCTCGCGCCACCCGGGCCTGGCACTCTGCGCTGGCTCGGACATCATCTATTAGTTGCTGTTTTAGGACGCAGACACAAAATACATTCATGTTTATCTTTAGTAAAATCCAAATGGAATTGTCAGCGCACTCGCGTCCGTTTATTTGTATAAGGCCATCAAAAGAATCAAAAGGAGGCAGAGGAGGCTGCGGCCCGGATCCTGACCCTGATTGTATGATAAGTAAGCAGGATGCAAGTGACTGGGTTAGATGCTGCGAAGATTTTTTTTTTTTTTTTTTTTCAAGTTAGGAAGGGGGTAGAAAGACAGCCTGGGGACAGGCACACAGTGCATCCTCCAACGCTCACGCTTTTGCTCTCCTCGCAGTCGGTGGCTTTGCTGGCTTCTGCCGCGTTTAAGGTCTCGCGGCGTAGAAGTGCCTGCCCCCCACCCCCTTCCTCGGTCTCCCCTTTCAGTTCCGATGTGCTGATGTGCAGACCGGATTCATCGTCCTGGAGCGGCGGCGGCGACCAGCGCTCGGCCACGGGGTCCTGGCAGCGGCGGGGGCGAGGCGCGGGAGCCCGAGCTCGGGTGGCAGCTGAGCCCGCCCGGCGCCGCTCGCCGAGCCGCGGCCGCGGGAAGTTCGGCCGCCAGAAGGACGGGGTGGCAGCAGCGCCCGCCCGCGCCGCCGCCGCCGAGTGTGCCCGCAGCGGCCCCGCCCCGCCGCCGGGAGCCGCGCTCCCTACCTGCCCTCCGCCCACCCACGGGCCCCTCGCCAACTTCCCCCTGCGACTGGGGGTCACAGGCAGCGCTGCCTTCCCCGCTGTCCCGACGGCATCCGCATGTCTCCGGACACCTGAACGCCCCGGCCCGCAGCGGTGGGGCGAAGAGCTCCGGTCCCCCCAGCCCCGCGCATGGACGCGGACCGCGGCCACCTACCCGCCCGGTCCCGTCCCCTCCTGTTCCTCCCAGGGAGGAGGATGGGGATGGAAACGCTTTCCCCGAGGATGCTCGTGTGGCTGGTGGCCTTGGGGACTGTTTTCTATGGGGAGCTGTCGTTCTGCGCTGGCCTCGATCATGATTACACTCTGGATGGGAACGAAGAGGATAAAACGGAGACCCTCGATTGCAAAGACCCTTGCAAAGCCGGTAAGTGCCTCTCCGGCCGGCCGGGACGGTGGCGCGCCGGGGCCGCCGCGCGGGACTTCCGCTGGGTGGCGGTGGGAGCTCACCTGTTCCGTCCCCTCCCTCGCCAGCCCCCCGCCGCCCCTCCTGCCCTCCCCACCCCCAGTGGCAGCCTCCGCGGCCCGAGGTGACGGGAGTTCGGCGCTCGTGAGATCGGACGCTCAGCTCCTGGCTCCCAGTCTGGGAAGAACGTGCTGGAGTTTCTGATCCCCTCCGCCTCCCCAGCAAAGCGGAACAATCACAAACACAGTTGGCGGCTGCAGGTTTAAACCGCAGCACTCAGCGGGCTCTGCGCGTCTGGAGGGAACGCCGCCTCCTCTTTGTTCCGGGGCGCGTTGCCCCCGCGCTCCGCTGAGATCCATGGGCAGGCTGACCCAGAAGGTGCAGGCATGGCCTTGCCACCTCAGGACAGCTTTGCTCCCTTTCTTGCCAGGAGGTTCAGTGTGGGATCCAGGCTAGAAGGGGATTGTGACAGTCTTGGAAGAACTCACTTCTAGATGGGATTCCAATGCATCTGCCCATTTCAAAGAAACCTAATAACAAATTTTCCAAGCGGCTACCCCGTTCAAACTTGTGTCTTCCCTCCTGCGAACACCCCCGGGAACTGCAGTTGGACCCGCACTGCCTGGAGCTCGGCTTCTCGCCTCGCTGGGGCTCCGGACGCTCCGGGCCCGGCCCTCCCCTCTAGCATCTGGCGCCGAGGCCGGTTTCTCCTCCCACGCGGGGCGGCGCTTGGCTCCTGCAGCCCGAGGTCTGCGCCGCACGTGCCGAGGCCCTCGAGCACGTGAGCGCGCGGCGCCGGGAGGAGCCGGGGCTCCTGGTTTCTTGCTTTGCTGCGTTGTGGCTGAGGTGACCCGAACTCACAGTGGACTCAGGACTAACTTCGGAAAGGTTAAAGGGGTTGTTGGGGCAGACTCAGTAGAATGGGTTAGTCAGCTGAAGGCATGTTCTGTCCCATCGCAAGAGGTGTGAGCTTGGGTGACGCATAGAGGAAGGCAGTGGGCAAAGTATCAAACAAATACACCCACGTCTCTGCAGATTCCGTGCGGGGCTGGTCGGTCGGTGACGGATTTGTTCCCTTCCGACGTTAGGGAAACCTTATTCAGCCTCTCTTGGGCCTGAAGGAAGGAGAGGTGTACACAAATGAAGGAAAATGCTGGAAATTCCCTAGTTAACTTTTACCTATGATGACACTGTTAGTTCCCACTTAACCAAACTATCCTAGCATTCCAAGGCAGCTGAACTACAATTGTTTAGAAGCCTTTGTATCCAAACTCTCTGGGAAATATTTTGTCCCCCAAACGGTATATGTTCCTGAAATCAGTACCTCACAGTTTTCTACCAGTAGTCATATTATTTAGTATCAATTGTAGAAATACTTTATACACTGATGCAATTTATTTTACTGTAACTGATTTGTCACATTGACTTTATAGTTTCATTATTAAATTCCAAAGACTTGAAGCTAGTTTACGTATTTAATTAAGTCAGTTAATTAGGCTTAGTGTTTTGCTTCTGACAATATATATGATTGATTAATAAAACGTATATTTCAATATGACAATTCTTTAAGGTTCTCTGGATTCCCTTTGAATTTTGATTATTTTTTGTCAATGCTGGTTATCATTTTGTGTTATCACCATTACTATTTGTGTTTGTCTTTTATTAGATGTTATCTCCAGGCTATCAAGTTTCTTTCTTAGTCACTTTTGTTTTACTTTTGGACCTTTTATTTTTGTAATTTAAAAAATTTTTTTATAAAAAATAAAATGTTTGACAAAAGAAAGTGTTTTATCACATTTACTGGAAAATATTTGCCTTAGCAGTGCTATATGAGAAGACTTTTCAAAAGATTTAGAGCAGCTCCAACTAATTTTAAGCAGCACATTCTCATTTGCTGTGATCCCATCCACACAATGCATATGGAAGATCTGCTTTTGAGGGTTACTCTGTAAAGATGCTCTCTGAGAAACATATTTATTAAATACTGAAATTGGAAATAAATTTGTATCAGCTCACTTCTGCTGTATAACATATCATCTCAAAATGTAGGGTCTTTAAATGACAACAATTTAACTCATGATTCTGTTGTTCTGGACATTTGTTATTTTCTAGGTGGATTTGACTGATACTGGCTTCACTGGCTCTTCTGTATATAATCAGCTGGGAGCAGAAGAAAAATTGACTAGTGGCCAAATGATCTAAAATACACAGGAGGTGTTTAGCAGGCTGATGAGGAAGGAGATAAGGAGAACTGGGATAAATGTCTCCTAAGATCATGCACATTAGCCCAGGCTTGTTGGAGTTCCAAGTGGGACAAGAGAACAAGCCTCAATGTACAAGCACTTTTCAAGTATTTACTTGCATCACATTTACCAATATAACATTGGCTAAAGCAACACACGAGGCTAGAAAAGATACAAAAGTAGGATATACCACTTGATGAGAGAGGAACAATACATGGATATTTCTGTAGAGTACCCCACATTGACCAGATTTTTGAGTTCCAATCCTTGTCCTGCTCAATGATGTTGGGCAAGTCATCCTGCTGCTCTAATTTTTCTGCTTCTCCTGTAAAATGAGAAAATGTAGAATTATATAAAGCTCAATATCCCTTCTACTTTTGTTCAAAAAAACTAAATATACCTTAAAGAAATATAGAAAATCAATATTTACTATATCATGTTTTCCGTTATAGCCAAAACAGTTTTACAGTGAATAAGTATTAATTCATATATATCAAATTCATTTTATAAAAATATAATTTTAAAAATACATAAATTAGAAAATTTGCTTACTTTTATTTATTTGGCTTTGAGACAGTTGAAATAAATTCTATTGATGAGTGATGCAGTACTTAATCAATCTAGAACAACTAAAAATATGAGTAATTACAATATCAGTATCAGTATTAATGTTTATACAAATAGTTGGCTAGCATAACAGATAATGTTCTTTCAATATACTGTAAATTCTCATTTACAATGATAAATTATATGTGTGTATATAATATTTATATATACACACATTTATGTATATAAACACAAAAAGAGATCAGTGTTACATATAATATTTATATGTATACACATATATATAAAATTTAACTCAGGGCAAGGGGTGAACTTTTCTGAATTGGCAGGTTTAATCCAGTCTTTCTGCCATTGGAGGACAAATCTTCCAACAGTCTTGAAGAGCTGTGGATATTCACCCACTGTTTTTACTAATGCATGCAGAGTGGGAAAAAAAAAGATTGCTTTTCTTGTCATGATTATAGATTTCAAAATGCAAGAAAGGCAAAATTTAGAGAGGCTGCAAAGGCAACTTCCTAAAGGCTTCTAAATTCTAGTCTCCACAACACTTTCATCACGTTAAATTCTTTAATCAATAAGATTAACCCTGCATTCTCTCTCTCCCCGCCCCTGGCCAACAGTCTCCTACTTAGTATCCCAGTACCCTTGATCTTTAACTTGAAATGAAGTGTACTTATTTAGTCCTCATATGTAGGCTCATTCACCTGCCAACATTTGAATGAATGAAACATGGTTTGGAATCATTAAATTCTCGGTCTGAGTGTTGCTCTGCAGCTTTATGAATACCGTATAATTAGACAATCTAGTCTAAACTTCAATTTCTCTACTTTTTTCACGTCAATATTTATTTATTTATTATTTATTTATTTATTTATTTATTTATTACAAATATTCCTGAGATACAAAGATGATTGTCACCCCTCCTGCCCATGATGTGGGGGCCAGATTAATACTGGGGGCATATCCGTTACCAGAAATGACTTTTGTATCCTTTGTTCCCTCCCAATTATCCCCCAACCTTCCTCCCCCTCCCCCACTCCCCTCAACTCCAATTTGTAGCCCTAGGAACGTTCCCTCCCTCTGTTGGATCACCGCACTACTGTGGTCTTTCTTTCCTGCCTTCCTTTCTCTCTTATCTCCCACATATGAGTGAGCACATGCGGTATTTATGCCTCTGTGCTTTGCTTGTTTCACTCAACATAAGTTTTTCCAGGTTCATCCATGTTGTTGTAAATGGGAGTATTTCATTCTTTTTTATGGAGGAGTAGTATTCCAGAGTGTATATATATCACAATTTCCTTAACCAATCATCTATTGATGGACATTTAGGTTGGTTCCATATCTTGGCTATTGTAAACTGAGCTGCAATAAACATGGGAGGGCAGGTATCTCTTCCACATGATGATTTCCATTCTTCTGGAAATATACCCAGAAGAGGGACTGCTGGATCATATTGATAGCACCTTTCTTTGGAGAGTATTGTAGTATTAAATAAAATTAGCCTTAATAGAATTCCAAAATAAGCATTTAATAAAATGGAAGCACTAACTCCCTTACAAAAATTAGACAATACTCCGGAATTTTGTTTCCAAACTTCCGGTGCCCTGTGAGATGTGACTATGATGAGTAAATGACCAGCTACATAAGTCTAGTCGATTTTTCCCAGTCTGTACCTCCCTCATGGTAAATCATCTACCAAGGACTATTAATGGTTTGGCAAACCCTAATAAATAGTGCATTATCTTGGTACTGCTTTGCTTAAGTTACCAATATTTACGTAGTATTTTTTATTTTGTACTTTAGTATATATTATCAATTGATCTTTATGATGATACTATTAATACAATAAAGACAAGCCATTGTCATTTTTATGATAGTTTTTCCCCATAAATTACCTTAGTAGTCATCATGTTTTTATATCAGCATTTCCAGAGTTTGGAATAATCAAGTGTTAAATTTAATGGCATTGTCTATCAGGAGAAACCCACGCCTATTAAATGGTCTTCTGATATTTATTCTGGGGCATTTTGGGGAGAATATTTGTCAAAACCACATACATTCTGGGCACTACAGACTACGACAGCTGTTAATAAAAATGGTGTCAAATGAGAAGGCCTCAGTTTCACTGAGCCAGGTGAAATACCCAGGCAGACATTCAAGACTACCCTATGCCATGTATACCCCATTCTGAATTTTCTGAACTTTGTTTACCAGAAGCAACTCATTCATCCCAACTTCATGAACTAAAGGCCCAAGTAAATTTTATAAATTTATTTTATTTTTTTATTTATAAAGACAAAATTATATCTCTATAGTTTGTTTAAAATCAGGAAAGCTCTCTACATTCAATTTTAGGTCACATGTGTCTTCAGTTTTTCTCCTTGGACGAATTTCAACCTAGTGACAACTTTCAAAGCATTTTTTTCCTTTTATTTAATTTTTTAAATTTTTAAAAACTTTTTTGAATTTTATTTTATTTTGTCAATATGCAATGTGGTTGATTATTGTGGCCAGTTACTGAAACCTCCCTCCCACCTCCCTCCAAACAAATAAATGAGAACATGATATTTCTCTTTCTGTGCCTGACTCATTTCTCTAGGTCCATCCATGTTGCTGCAAATGGCAGTATTTCATTCTTTTTTACAGCAGACTAGTATTCCATTGTATAGATGTACCACATTTTTTGTATCCACTCATCTGATGATGGACATTTGGGCTGGTTCCAACTCTTGGCTATTGTAAAGAGTGCTGCGATGAACATTGGGGAACAGGTATACCTTTGACTTGATGGTTTCCATTCCTCTGGGTATATTCCCAACAGTGGGATAGCTGGGTCGTATGGTAGATCTATCTGCAATTGTTTGAGGAACCTCCATACCATTTTCCAAAGAGGCTGCACCATTTTGCAGTCCCACCAAAAATGTATGAGAGTTCCTTTTTCTCCGCAACCTCGCCAGCATTTATCGTTCAGAGTCTTTTGGATTTTAGCCATCCTAACTGGGGTTAGATGGTATCTCAATGTGGTTTTGATTTGCATTTCCCAGATGCTGAGTGATGTTGAGCATTTTTTCATGTGTCTGTTGGCCTTTCGTATATCTTCCATTGAGAAATGCCTGTTTAGCTATTTGCCCATCTTTTAATTGGGTTACTTGTTTTTCTGTTGAAAAGTTGTTTCAGTACTTGTATATTCTGGATATTAATTATTTGTCCAATGTATATGTTGCAAATATTTTCTCCCACTCTGCTGGTTGTCTTTTAACTCTTTTAATTGTTTGCCCAGGCCTACTTCCTGAAGTCTTTCTCATCTGTTTTCTTTAAGAAGTTTTATTGTTTCAAGGTGTATATTAAATTATTTAATCCATTTTGAGTTGTTTTTATTATATGGTGAGAGGTACGGGTCTAGTTTCATTCTCCTTCATATGGATATCCAGTTATCCCAGCACCATTTGCTGAAAAGGCAGTCTCTTCCCCAGTGTATAGGCTTGGTGCCTTTGTCAAAGATCAGATGGCTGTAGGTATGTGGGTTGATTTCTGGATTCTCTATTCTATTCCTCTGATCAGCATGTCTGTTTTAGCCCTGTACCATGCTGTTTTGGTTATTATAACTTTGTAGTATAGTTTAAAGTCAGGTAGTGTTATGCCTCCAGCTTTATTTTTTTTGCTCAGAATTGCTTTGCCTATGTGTGGTCTTTTGTTATTCCATATAAACGTATGGATAGTTCTCTCCATTTCTGAGAAAAATGTCTTTGGAATTTTGATGGGGATTGCATTGAATTTGTATATCACTTTGGGTAGTATGGACATTTTCACTATGTTGATTCTTCCAATCCAAGAGCATGGGATATCATTTCATCTTCTTGTATTCTCTCTAATTTCTCTCAGCAGTGGTTTGTAGTTCTCATTATAGAGATTTTTCACATCTTTGGTTAACTCAATTCCTAAGTATTTTATTTTTTTGGTGGCTATTGTAAATGGGCAGGCTACCTGCCTTAAGAAATACTAGTTATGTTATGACTTTAAAAGAATTTATGAAATAATGAAAACAATTAAAAAAGAGAAAGAAATAGCTTTAGTTAATTCATCAAGGATACTATAGGAATATATTTGACATAAATATTATTTCCCCTTCTTTATCACCAGGCCCTACATATAAAAGGAGTTCTTCTTTACTAAAAAGCATATTTACAAATGAGTTTGACCTCATAGCAGTTTCTGTACAGCCTTTCTATTTTTCCTACTTAATATACTGACTAGATAGGTACTAGCATAGTACAACTCTTCTATTTTTTCTAAGAACTAGAAAAAGCATGCAGCTTTGTAATGATTCCAAATCTCTATACAGTATTTGTGAACTTATAATATGTTCAGAAAAACAAGGTGCATCTTATGGCTTTTGCAATTATTATAAAACACAGATGATTATTTCTGTTTCTTCCAAGAAACTTTACATTACCTATGAGGGTATGGGAATTGCAAATATTGCTCTTGGCAACTGAAATTGTTTTTAATATAAAAAAAAATGTGCAAATCTTTGTCATTCTCAAAACACCTGTGAAAAATATGCAAATCTCTTGGGTTTCAAAATATTAAGGTTGTCCATTTTCCCCCTATTTCCTAAATGCCTGCTTATATTTTTTCATGTGTGGATAGTATTCTAAACCCTGGTTTGTTATCATATTAAATTAAGAACACAGCTAATTCCCCTTTGTTTTATATTCAGACTCCTATTATGGTATATTCAAATTTAAGGTCTTCATTTTTTTTTTTTTTTTTTTTGTCGTTTTTTCGTGACCGGCACTCAGCCAGTGAGTACACCGGTCAGTCCTATATAGGATCCGAACCCGCGGCGGAAGCGTCGCCGCGCTGCCAGCGCAGCACTCTACCAAGTGCGCCACGGGCTCGGCCCTTAAGGTCTTCATTTTGAAGGATAGAAACTAAACAATGTATGACCCATTTAAGATTAACTTTCTTAGGAAAATACATTTTTAAGTGATATTACTTGATTAAAGGAATGAGTACTGCACATTTTCAATTGCATTATTCAGATATCTACAATCATTCTTTGTCAAAATCAGTTTTATTTAATGCATATATTGTTATAAGTTAATCTATATACACCAAATAGAAGCACGCACTGATGTTTACGAACTTTAATTTTAAAAAAAGCAAACAAAATAATCACATTTTATTGTAATCTCAAGAGCTGAAGCAAAACTGTAATTCTAATATGAATCCTTTAAGGAATTTCTTCTAACAGAACTAGTAGAAAAGCCATCATTCAAGTACACAGTCATCAAGGGATGCTTGATTAATTTATCCACATTTTAACACATGTAAAAAATTATGTTTGGCAAACAAAGGAAACCAAATCAAATTGATATTTTACTCTTTGCCTGACCGTTAAATGTGTGTGAATTGCTCACTGAATGGACTAAAATAGCCTGTTTTATAACTGGCTTGTGTGTGGTCTTAGCTTCTAATAATTCCTTTATTTGAAGAACACCGTATAAGAATTTTTACATTTGCCATCTATACAGTTCCTACAGGTTTCTTGTGAGGTAAATAAATGAGTGTTATTATAACTTCAGCTTTTAATGAAGACACTGAGACTTGGGGAAGGTAAGTTGACCTATCTGAGGTTATGTAGCTATTTAATGAGGAGCCATTAATTGGAACTGAACCTTGATCTTCTAAGAAAACACTTGATAAATGGGTACAATTGGGCATTGGATTAAAAAATGAAAGGAACTTCATGATCATGAAAGACAGAAAGAGACCAATAAATAAACCAACTGGTTCAATATATAAAGCATTGAAAGTTAAAATCTATAAAACTACCATATGAGAGGAGCCAGGAAGGAAGAGTCCCTGCCCTAAAGCAAGAGTTGATTGATGGTATTCACATATATAAATGCATGTGTGTGAATCTCTTCCTTTCTTTGTCTCTCTCTCATCTGTCTATCCGTCCGTCTATTGTCTACCTACCTGTCAACTTCCTATGTCACACGTTCTTTATTAATGCTGCTGATAAATTATTGCATTCATTATTTTTACCATTTTTCCACTCCCTAGCCCATCATCCATCTGACTTAGTAACAAATAATTAACATAGTGCTGTAAAATAGAGATCTAAAGCGAGAAAGATTTGATGTTGTAGTCCCAGAAACTGAAAACAAGATAATCAGAATTTGAATAATAGAGGGAAATGGATGTCAGTTTTATATATATGCTCATAAATCCCATTCAGTGTGAAGCAAATTGGAAAAAATGTGGTACTTTTAACGGCTTAACCAGCTGTGAATTGAAGGACATGCAATACACATGGAATTTATTTTAAATATATTTTCAGCATATGCAAGGACTTAGTTCCCCATCATCCCTCATGGCAGGTGTTCAGCTAATTTTTGGCAGGTTGTAGAAACAATGTCTACATTTTTTGTCACCAAGTGCCTCATTTCATTTATATAATGAACACCATTTATCATTCAAAAATAAAAACATATATCAAATCTATTGCAAAAATACAAGGAGTGAACGATGAAGTGGGAAACCACTAAATTACTATACACCAGATTTTTCATTTTTTTGCCCATGTGAACTAAATTGAACGATTCCAGATGTTTAAGACTTCTGATAGATATGAGATAATCTTCCTCTCTACTATTAACCATCGTCAAATATTCTCATTTTCTAGCATTACTACTACTTGCCATTTTAGAAGAAGCAAAAGGCTCGTTAATTGTAGCTCTCAAGGCCACCAAAAGTCTCACGTTCTGGCCCACTAACTTTTTTCTCTACCTGTACTTTTCAACAATTGTTAGTAAAAAGGCCCTTGTTTAACATGGCAGTAAACAAGGTCTCAATTATAAAAGAGAAAATAACTTTTTAGGCATGAATGATTCTAGCATTTGACTCACTTCTCTGCCACTTTTATGTATATATCAAGAAACTTTTGTTTTATTTTATTTTTTTGTTGGTTGTTTATTTGCTTGTCAGTTTTGGGGAGAGGGGATATCAATGTAACTGGACTCTAGTGACCTCAGTTAAAAATATCATTTCTTTAAATGGATTTGGATAGTTGAGCTTCAAACAAAAGCACTCTGTTTTTCCAACCTGAATACTTTTTAAGCTGCAATTATGGAACTTATTTGGTTTTCTGATTTCCTTGTCATAACTTTTTAGGGTTTGATTTAATGACTAAACAGGGACAAGAAAACATCATTCTTAGTATTAATTTTTTAAACACATGTACACAAAGTATCACTTATTGGCCACTGAAAAATAAAAAAGTTCATTTTCTGGTGATACTGACTTAGGTACTGTATGTTCCTCAAGAAAAAAGAAAACAGAAGTGTGTGGGGTGGGTTTTTAGTTGTGCGGCCGCAGGCAGTGACGGTGGCCTGCAAGTGTCAGTGAAGGTGGAGGACCCAGTGGGGCCAGGCCTGGGGCTCTGGTCACCGAGACAGCGTCTGGTCTAGACCAGGAGAACCCAGCCCTTGGGCGTGGAGGAGGGTGAACTGGAGATCATGAAGGGACTGATCCTGGACTCAAGCAGAAGACAGGAAAACAAGGCTGGCAGCTTATTCACTGGAACTCATGTCTCCTCTAAGAAAGCAATTGAAGAGAAAGAACAGTGAGCCAGGCGCTTCCGTTTCCGGTCAGAAGTCAATCTTGCCCAGAGAAATAGAGCCTTAGCGGGAGACACGAAGGAGAAAGTGATCCCCACACTGAGCCTGGAGACGACTCACCTCTGCGCGGCGGCTGCGGTCGGGGCCCGGGATCTTTCCTACTTTACAGCGGGGCTCACATGGAGCGGGCGTGTGAGGCCTCCTGGGATGCGGAGCTGGACACCCGGTCTCGGGGACGAGGGGACTCTCTGCTGAGGGGTCACCTTCGTCCAGCCAGCAGACTTGATGAAGCAAGCAGGTGATTCATGAGATTTGCTACAAAAGACGACAGAAAGGAGCTTGGAACCTTGAGAGGTCAGCATTCCGTGAAATGTGGGACGCCGGATTAGGAGGGAATGAAAGGAATTCTTGGCAATTTTTGGAAGCGAAGATGCCATTATTGTCACACTCGGCGGTACGTGGTCAAGAAGACAGTCCTGACGGGGGACGACTGAGCTTAGGCGGCACAAACGCCGACGTTCCCGAGGAACACACCGAGGAGGAGCAGGGACGGCGGGGAGGGAGGCAGAGCGGGACGAAGGAAAAGAAGGAAAGAGGACGCGCAGGACACGGACGCAGGCGACAGGGTGGTGGCAGAGCCGCGACAGGAGCTGCAGTTCCCGAGCGGTCCCGGGAGCAGAGCGCGTGGAGCGGGCGCGGTGCCAGCGGCGCAGGCTCGGAGGAGGCGGCTGTGACGTGGGACCGAAAGTGACTTCCACTCCTTCGGCACAGAGAAGTGTGACAGTGACCACGTACGCCGACGAAGGGGGTGCTCAGCTGAAAAATACTGGAAACTCCATCCACGAGCGATACCAAAAACCAGCCTGGTAAGAAGTCACCGCCTGGGAAACGCGCAGCTGTGTGACATTTGCCAGGTGACAAGCGCCAGCTCTCACGTCCGCGGCCACCGGTCAGCAGTTCTCAACCATATCCCCGCCAGCGATTAGGAAAAAGGCCATATTCTCCAGAAAAGCCTTTGAATAGTCGCCGGCCGTGCGGGGAGAGCCCTCTTCCTAGGTCCACAGCAGCCGGCTGTCCCCAGGCAAGCTGTCAAAGCCCGGTGGCTGACGCTCAGGGGAGGCCATCGGGGAGCTGACGGACCCGCGACGTGCAGAGGGCGCCCGGCCCTGAGAAAGACGAGTCCGAGCTGCAGAGGCCGTGGGGGCTCTGAGTGAGGAGAAGCCGCGGTCTCGCCAGAAGAAGAGCCGCCCGCAGGACCTACCGTCGTTCCGAACTGGAGCTTGTCGCGAAAGCAGCTCCGGCTCAGGGGCAGGGTCGTGGTGCGCCCGGGACCGACCGCAGCCGCCGGAGTGTGGGGCGCACGGCAGCAGCTGCCCGCCCGGGGCTCTCGCTCCTCCAGCGACGCACGCCACGGAGGTCGGGGGCACCTCTCCACATTTGGGACAGAGTTAGAGCTCGGGGCCCTCGATTCTCTTCTCATCACGACCTTTACCCTTTGAGAAAAAGGCAGCCCTCCAGATGTCGCACAAGTTTTTCGTCATAGTTTAAAATTGTGTTTTTTAAAAGAAATGGTTTGCACAGTTCATGGAAAGAGCAGAGGGCTGAACTTCTCACTTCTACTTTGTCACCGACAACTGTTCCCAGCTCCCTTTTCCAGGAGCTTATTGGACAGCGTTCGAGGGCGAAGGCGAGGAAGCTGCCAGCTCACCCTACAGGACCCTCCTGTGAGGGCCAAGTCTCACGGACCTGACCTCACCGGTGCCCCCGCGTCGCCCAGGTAGACGAGCCGCACAGCACGGACCACGCTGCAGCTACTGCCCTGCAGATGACATCGGGGTCTCTCACTAGATTTCAGTTCGTGATGTGAAGGTCCAGTTCAGTGCTGTGGGGTTGCTAGGAACAAAAAGCTGATTTCTGGATTTGGGGTGTTTATTTGTGCTAAAGGCCATGGGTTAATGTTGAACAGTTTTTAAGTGTGTATTAATGTATTGAATCCTTAAATCTGTATTAAACTATTAAAATAATAATGATTTAAAAGTTTAAATTTTTAGTTTTTGCATGTGGAAATTCTTGCTGTTGGCTACAGAAGCCCAAGTGGTAACTTCTTCCGTGCTGTAAAATATGTACTATAAAGTTTGAAAAAAAATCTAAATTAATTAAAAGTGATAATCATGACTTTTTAATTATTTGAATTGTTTGTAATTTAGGCTGTAAACATACGTTGAAAAAAGTCATTCATTCCTATTTAAATGTACAAGTTTAATGTATTTTGTTAAATTTTATAAGTACTATTTACATGCATTTTAATGCTTTCTCCTCAAAGTGATGACTGGTGTGGAGAGAGAACTAAATCTCAGAAAGTATAGTGCGGGCCGATGCACTTTTTCCCAAGCTCAGTTTAGAAGTGTTATATATTCTAATGCAACAGATAGAGGGAGATAGAGTATATGACTAACCCAGCAAGAGCGAACTTAATAATCTAATGGTAGCTTGGCTTGCATGGTTATTTTCGGGGAGGGGAACTATCATTTAAACACCTCGTATCTGGTCTGGTATGAGCATTGTCTCATTTATAAGTCATGATCAGACCTACAATGTGGGTATGATTAATACTCTTGAAAGATAGAAAATATAAATAGAAAGAGGTTTAAGTAACTTGTTGAAGGTCTTATACCATAAAGTGGTGACATCTTACTCTTTCAAAGATGATAAAAATCTCACAAAGCCATCATAATGGAAATAATGAAGGACTATGAGAGAAAGGTTTCAGGAGACACAAATAGGATAACCATTTAACTTATCATTCAAGCCAGGACATTTTGAGAACAAAGGGGGAGGTATTAATAATTGCATAAGGACCTGGGTATAAACTGGGACTCTTTAGGGGCAAACTATGATATAATCTAACTCCAGGCATAAGGGAGCCAAGACAGACAAGATATACCATGATTCAAATTTAAGAGGACAAAAGAACTCTCTTTGGTTCTGATCAATTAAATAACTAACCATTCTTAATAAAAGCAACATATGTTTACTGAGACCTTACCATGAACTGAACACTTCCCTAGTTGTTGAGGTTTTGACATTGATTAAGGAAAACAAGTTTCCTATCTTTTTTGAGAGCTTCGATAGACAAACATAAACAAAAGGATGAATAAAGTAACTATAAAGAGTGATACCTACTATCAAGGAATGATACACACCAATACATATTTCTTTGAATGAGAGGCAATTAAGCCTTTTGTATCTTAGTAAGTAATTGGTTAAGTAGGGGGAAGGTAGCAGGTAGGGGAGCAGGTGGCTCCTCCAGCTAAAGGAGGCTACTATTTGGCTGAGAGCAATTCTCAGAGAAGAGGGTGGCTGTGAAAACAGAGTAATTTTGGAAGGATCCACGATGTGAAATATGAAGGGAAAAGTTTCGGGCAAAATGAAAAGCAAGTACACCCAAGGTTGGAAAAATTTTGCCAGTCATAGGAACTTAAAGATAACTTCTGTGAACTAGGGGGAGGCATTTGTGGAATAGGGGAGTCAGGAAATGAGCTTAGAGTCATGCAGGAGCCAGATCACTCAAAGACTGTGCAGAGCATGGGGAGCTGATAAGTTTAATTCTCAGGGCTGTGAGATGTTACTAAAGGGTTAAAGGAAGACAAGTGACACGATTTGATATGAGTTTAACAAAAAAATTACTCTAGCTTTATTCTTTATTTTTTCACCTTAATCTGCAACTCCGTAACATCATACATATTATCCTGACGATAAAACTTATTATTTTTTAATTTGCCATTTGCATAACTTTTTCCCTCTTCTTTCATATGCCTCTTTTCTTTTTCTTGAGGAGGCAAGAAAGCACTTCACAAAATAAGTCTGGTCAAACTACAAGCATCTAACTCTCTTGGGAGACATTTGTTAGAAGCTAGTCATTGGGTGGTATTTTCATTGTTTTAGTTAAAGTGAAGTAGAGATACAAGAATGATTGTTTAGGGATCTGACTACTAGAAAACACCAAAATAGTTCTATCCCCATTGTGAGAGGCAGACTTTGAAGACGGCCCCCAGTGAACCTCACTTCCTGGTGTAACCCATTTCCAAGTATGAACTGATCCTTGTGACCAATAGAAAATGGTAAGTTGATGGGATGGGATTCTATAATCAGCTTACAAACGTTTGTGCCTTCCCTATTGCTGGAAGATTTTCTCTGTTGCTTTCTTGACTTTTGCACTTTGATGATGCAAGCTGCCATGTTGGAGAGACCAAAGTGACAACTAAGGGAAGCTTCTGGCTAACAGCCAGTGGGGAAACAAATCCTGCCAACAACCACTGACCTTGGAAGTAGATACCTCATCACCTGGACCTTCAAATGAGACTGCTGTATGACACTTTGATTGCAGCCATGTGAGAGACCCTCAGGCAAAGCACCTCGCTAGGTCAAACCCAGATTCCTGACCCACAGAAATGTATGGTAAGAAATGTGTGTTGTTTTGACAGTAAATCTGTGGTAATTTGTTATGCATAAATAAATGACTAATATACCCAAGAAATACAGTTTTACTCTCTTAAAACAAGGATTGTGGTCTGTTATTTTTCCTCTTGCTGTAATATAGGATTTATAAACCCAACACACAGGCAGTATAACATACTATAGGTAAGACTTTGTAGGCCAGTAATTGTATTTGAATAAAGAGACACACAGTCTTAAGTATTTTCATGCTTAAGTTTCCTTCAAAGAAAGAATAATCAATATCATGTAACTTGTTAAGGGAAATTTATATTCTTCTCTTTTTAAGTACTTTTAAGACTTGATTTGCAGTGTGTGTTTTACTAATATCTCAATTACAGCAGTCTCCCCTTATTCATGGAGGATACGTTCTAAGACCTGCAGCAGATGCCTGAAACCACAGTACTGAACCCCACGTACTTGTATACTATGTTTTTTCCTGTGCATACTTACCTATGATAAAGTTTAATTAGGTACAGTAAGAGATTAACAACAGTAACTAATAATGAAATAGAACAATTATAATAATACACTATAGCAAAAGTTATGTGAATGTGGTCTCTCAAAATATCTTGTTTTAGGGTACTCATCCTTCTTCTGATGATGAGAGATGATAAAATGTCTACAGGATGAGATGAAGTGACATAAATTATGTAGACATTGTGGCATGGTGTTAGGCTACTATTGACCTTCTGACAATATGTCAAAAGTAGGATTATCTGCTTTGGGTGATCATGATCTTCCAGCCATGACGACATTGATGGTTGGAGGTTAGGAGTAGACCACCTACAGGACTCAGGGGCAGGGAGCTTACATAATGGTGATGCTGGACAAAGGGATCATTCATGTCCCAGGCAGGACTGGGTGGGTCATGCATAACTTAAAACTTAAGAATTGTTTATTCCCGGAATTTTCCATTTAATGTTTTTAGACCACAGTTGGCCTCAGGTAACTGAAACCACGGATCATGAAACTACTAATAAGGGGAGACTACTGTATTTAATACTCTCTCTAAAATGCAGTGACTGTCTTCCTCAATGGTTTGATCAGGTCAAGTTCCCTAGAAGCAGATCCTGAAACTGGGACTCGTGTTCAAATGTTTTATTGAGGAAAGTGCTCTCAGAAGAAGGGGGGTGAGGGAAATACAGTAGGGCAGGGAGGGAGCTAAATAAAGACACTGTCCTGGCTGGAGGCTAACTTCAGTCTGCGTTCACGGAGTTTCTGGGACTCAACTATACCACAGAGCTAGTTTCTCCCTTGAGAGGTGTGGTCGAGGCTTTCGTGATGTGCTGACTGTCAGTTACTGGGGAAAGGGAGCACAGATCCATGGAGAGGAAGCTCCCAGTTGAGTGAGGGCGATTCTCAGAGAAAGTGAAGCTCACAGCATCTGGGAAATAGATGTCCCACAGATAAAGGACAGGGGCACAAATGACATCCACTACAATGATTTTGTGCTCTGGTTCTTCATCTTACTTTTCAGATAAGCTGGGGAAATGGGCATATGCAACTTTTTTAGTCATGGCGCTCTATAAAAGTTGTCTGTAAATGTTAAGTTCAGTATAATGGTTTTGAAGGAAGGAACAATTTTTGAGTGGGAGCACATAATCAACATTCAATAAACATTCATTGAGGGACTTCTGTATGAAAAATAATTACTGAGTATATTAAGGAATGCTAAAGATAAATGTTATGAAAAAAAGTTATGTTGAGAAAAAGCCTCTATGACTTATGATAAAGAGAAAATAAGTCTTTCAGATATTCCCTTATTGACACAATTTCTTTTAAGAACAGCCTTTAATATGTACAAATTTAAATTGTCTCCATATATATTTATATAAAATATAGTTGGTTAAAATTGAGTGGCTATTGTGTTAAAATTACCATGGCTCAGAATATGCTTGTACTAATTTTAAATTATTATTAAGTGAAATCACAAGAACAAAAAAATCATAGAGCCTCCAGGATCCCTCAAATATCTCTAAACTCCTAAGAACATGTAACATCAGAATGGAGAAATAAGTCATGAACTGTCATAAAAAATAAATAAAATAGGAATTCAGAAAAAGAAGAAAATTACAGAAGAAGTTAGGTATATGCTACAGATCAAGAATAGCACATTTGGGAATAATTAAAGAGAAAGGAGACATCTTAGGAGGGAAGAGCAAATGTAGAGACAGAAGTACAGTATGTTTTAGGCAAAATACAGTCATTCTATTAGTTAACTAGGTTTCAGGATTGTCTAATTATAGTTATGAGACCTAAATAGTAATTTCTGTAGTACATAAGATCATGCAATACTTCGCACATGGTAAACTATACAAATTTATATTAACTAACATAAATCATTATATACACCTTCACATTTACTGAATTCTTGTGTATATAATCTTAGGTAATAGTATATGCCTACTAGGTTGCTTTTAATATGACCACTTATTGAGTCCACATTTGCTTTCACTGTAGAAGATTCTTGGCTGGGGACTGATAAGCTAGACCCTCAATGTTTCTGGATTTTCACTCTTCAGAAAATGCATTCAGTTTCTTCCCACTCTCGCCACTCACATTAGGTCAGCCCACCTCTGAAAGCGTTCTGTTGGAATGGCTGTCTTCATGTGTTCCTTATTGTCATTCTTTGGTGAAATTGTCTCTTGAGGGTCAAATTAGAGCTCATTCAACCAGAGCCACAGCGGCATCAGTAATCAGCCCCAGGTCATTTCTTACACTTGAGAATTTTCAGGGAAGCCACTTGTAGTTTGTTTCAGACTTTTCCAAAGCATTATTGTCTACTGGTTGCATTACGTAACGAATTGGAGTTTGGGTTTACCATTTTATTAACTTACAGTTTCTGGTTGTTAGTATTTGTTTTCCAACTTTGACCCCAGATTTTCTTTATTTCCAAAGTATTTATTCTTTTTAACGTTTTTATATTAAATTTTATGGGATCAGTATATTAAGCAACTCAGCATACTATTTTAGTTCATGTGTCTTCCTTAATCTAGGAAAAGTTCCTCATAAAATTTACCACCACGGAATGTATGCAAGTATTCTACATACTAATGGAGAATGCACCATTCTTAAAGTACATTTTATAGAAGAAAGAGCTGAGAGACCCTGACAAGTCATAAGCACACTCCTCTGAAATCGATCAGTGTTGACTAGGCCATACCACCCCAAACACACCTGATCTCATCTGAAATGGATCAGTGTTAACAATAGAGGGGCAGACTCGCTGAGTTCAAAGAATTATTTTTTCAGATACTTCTCTTGTCATGAAGCACAGGAAACTATTTTAAAATATGAAGAATTTTACTATAAAGAATCATTTTTAAGGAAGATAATCTTCAAAATTTTAATCTTGTATATGTCTTACTTTTAAAATTTGCACACAACTGTGCTGTATTGTCTTAAATATCACTTTAGACAAATAACCATTCTTTTAATAAAGGCAGAATTCACCAACATGAAAATGGGTGTTTTTAGACATTTGAAATTCTGAATGTACAGACATGAATAGCATCATTTTAGTTTAAGGGATTGAAGGAGTGATCTTCGAAATTTATATATATATTGAATAATTTAGTTCCGATAATAGCATTGAATATTGTTAATTGATCACAGTATGGTGACTCAAAATGATAATTCATAATCTATGGTCCATTAATCTATAAATACTGAGGAGACTAAAATATCTGTCTTAAAGGAGAGATTGTTTAAAGCTAAATTATGAATATGTGCTATTTATTCTATAACTCTTTGCTCATCAGTCCCTCTGTACCCAGCAGAGATTTCACAGCTGAAAACATCAGTGCTCTCTCACTGCATTTTCCTGCACACTGGCCACACAATCTCTAGATCAATCTCAAGGTCTGCTCTTGAAGAAATGAAGTAGATGGTGCAGTAGAATGTAATTTGTTAAAGCCATTCTAGATAGGGGACCATGTTCTTCTGGACATCCAACAGATATCAAAAATGCAACAAGTTTATAAATTGTAACTCATTACCTTTAACTTCCCAAGCCGACTACTGTGCAATCCCATCTCAGCTAATCCAACACATACCTTTAGAAAGTTTTAAAGTTTTCTCTTGCTCCAGACTCAGACAAGATTCATTGCTAATTCCTATGGATTTTACCTACTCACTATGTATCAAGCGTGATCCCCTTCTCCACTGCTAGTGTCCTTTCCCTCATGTCAACTCTTTATGATCTCTTGCCTGAACCATTGGGTTTGTCAGCTCACTGCTTCTAGCTTGTTTTTCTTCTAACGTACAAACATGACTATGACATTCCAGTTATCAGGGTATTTTTAATAATTCTCCCTCATTCTTAGAATGCCAACCCCCTATGACTTACCTAGAACTTAAATCTACTCCTTTATTTTCCTGTACTATGTTTAATGACTCATTAACACGAAGCTCTTTGACCTCTCTCATATATACTATTATCCTGTGCCTTTATTTTATTTCACGCCCTACATAGAATTCCTCTTGTAACATCTTTTTGCTTAGTTTAGCATGTAGGAAGAAGCATCTTTGTCTCCAGAAAAATCTTCCCTTCACCCTCATTATGGGCCTATTTCTCCTATTTTACGGTCCATCACATCTTGTTTCTTTCTTAACACTCACCTTAGATCAATTTACCCTTCACCTAAACTTAAGAGTCCTTGAGAGCAGAAACTATATGGGAATCATTATTCTTTATAGATAGTTCTTATCCCGGAATCCGCTACACACACACATGCACGTGCACACACACCCACATACGCACACTCATGCTGGTTGAACCAAAACAATGTATTAGTGTTTATTATTATTTTCAAAGCCTCATCTGCTTCTTCAGTGTTTATTTTATTGTGGCTAATCAATGATGAATTTTCTTGAATTGAATGAATGCAAAATAAGTAAATGATGCGGGAATCATATAGTATTATTACTAATAATATTGAGTGAGTGTTTCTTATTTTATTTTTGAAATAGCATTTCACACAATCCATCCAATAATTGTCCCGTTAGTTCATCAGTTTAGAGTGGAGATTTTTGTTTTTGTTTTAGTTTTTGTTTTTTGTAGACTGTAAGCTCCACAAGCAGGAGGGACAGCGTGTGTCTTTTATATTGCTTGATTCCCACTGTCTAGACCTGGGTCTTGCACGCAATTGCTCCTCAATAGATATTTGCTACATGTATCAAGTCAATTATAATAATAGGATTGGGGACTATTGATGGCTCTTATGTTGTACATTCCTTTCTGATTTGCAGACTGTATGCGGCTTCTCCTACTAGCATATAGAGGAAGTTCTAATCCTGTATGTAGAAAAGGCCATGGGACGAAAAGGGGATCCACATCTGTATTTCATCACATTTGGTGCTGTACCTTCTCAATTCCTTTCATTTTTTTCTAATTTCCCTCAAATTACATCCATGCATGGTTAACTCATGTAAAGTTGTATACCAAATGCTAAATTTTAATTTATCTTTTCTTTTAATGGTAGTTAATTCCCCATAGGAAGAACATCTATTGTCTACAGAATTTTTTTTCTAGTATCCAGATCGTCTTCAATGCATGTGAAAACTTTCATATTGCTAAGCTGACTTTTGAATAAATTTCACAGGTGAAATTTTATGAAATATAGTGTGTTTTATTAAAATAAATGAATATATATGTGTATATATGCTACTGCATTTTGATTCATGTGCTAAGCTCATAACTATTAAAAACAATCTACTTTTCCTGGTATAAAGTATTATTTATATGACTCTATTGCTTATTGTTATTATTCCATTAGTCTGAAATGTTGACACATATTATCTTTTAATATTGTTACATTATTATACTGCTTAAGGTACTTACAAACTCCTGGTAGCTTCCTTGGAGAAGTTCTAAAGATTTCTTTGAGTTTTTGAGCAGCTAGATAATATAGCTCTACTGTACACGATAGTAATTTTCTCCTAAATTTACCTAGCTGTTTCTGTAATTTTTATTCTGTGTTGGTACTTGAAAGATAGCTAAAACAAAGTAAACACTTTCTGAGAATAATAAAATTTTATCTTTCATATGACAGTAATGAGAAAATATACTGGATAATTAATTCACATAGTCACAGTCAGAGTGCACCGTTTCTTAAAGAAACAGCATAACACATTATTTCTTACATTCTTATCTTTCTCATTGTAGTTACAAAAATGTGTCGTCTAGACTTTGCTTTCACACACTTAACCTTTGATTTTATTTTCTTTGCTTAATGTGCTAATATTAACTCTGTCAAATAGGGTAAATGGAAAACATTCCCACAAAATGGGAAAATAAACAAAAAAGGTAAGTAAAAGTTAAGCTTTTGTTAAAAAAAAAAAAGTAAAGTTTTGTATCACCAGATTTAGGACATTCTTTGGTGAACAGTATTTTCCAAGATTCATATTGCCCAAATGTGGCAATAGTTATTTATTACTGATTAGAAAAGGCATATAATAGATGAGTGGGTGAATCTAAATATGATTACTATTTATGTATGACATTTAAAATATGTGAATTGTAAGATGACAGTGATGTTGCTACTAACTACTAACCTCTACTAATGTTGCTACTAACTTAATTTTTTTGGTTAAATTTTTCCATGGAATTAATGTTCTTAGACATGAACCTTAGTGTTAAATTTCACTGTCTGCTTCAGGAATTCACATATAAGACACCACAAAAACATCACTTCCTAATGCAAACCTGTAAGTAGAGCTAGATGCATGTAGTAGATGCATGCCTTCTGACTTCCTATAGTTTCTTTCTTTTTTTTTATGATAGCAAAGTTATCATGCATTAATCTATAACAAATTCAGGGAGTTTTGTTTGGCTGATTTAAAAGCATTTTCTTCCAAACTCCTATAAAAATAGACACTATAAATTGGTTAGCATGGATTGCCCATGGCAGCACATTTTTTTAAATGAAAATTTTCATTGTTAACGGATTTTATGCAGAGCCTTTAGAGGTTGTTCAAATTGCCAGCAGTCAACTGAACCATGCTAATCTTTATACCTGAGGGCTTAATTCTTAGGAAAGTTCTTGAAATGTTTTCATAGACTACTCATAATAATTACGTGGATGAACTGTGGATTCTAGTTTGTCTGTATTATAATCAGGTCATTTTATGTTTTGGAAAATGGAAAGAAAAGTCACTTTCCCCCCAATTACACACCATGTACCCACACACAAACGGCCATAATCTTTTGGAAGAAGGTTCTGAGCATCCATCTGAAGTGAATAAATATTTCTTTGTAAAGACGATATTAAAAATGGAGTTTGTATACATTCGAACTGAGCTAGCACAACTATAAACATGTTCTCTATTTGATCATTTTACACAATTGTTTACAGTTTTACAAGACAGAGTTCCCGTAGCAACAACTCAGAATAAGCATGGTCTAAAACTTATTCTGCTGCAGGAGAGAAAGCCATTTTAACCAAGTGTGTGGTGCACAGTATGGGTTGAAGCTGAGTTTTTGCCTTATTTTTCTGAGAATTCTCTTCCATAAATCATAGTTGGCCTGTTAAAATATATTATCTTAAAAAATATATATTCCAATCGTCAAATAGTCTGACCAAAGATACTATACCTAATCCTCTCCATATAAATAGTTTCTTAGATTCTAGGATTGTTATTCACGTAAGAAGTTGTCAGACTCTATATGTTTATGTTTTATCTGACCAGTCCCTAATTTTTACAATAGAAATTTCAATTTGCTTCTATTCTAAATCCATGATTCTATATTTTAAATATATGTTTTTTAGGAGAAGATATAAAAAGAGAGTCATTGCTTAATTCTTTAAATCCATAAAATGTTAGCAAGTGTCTATTTTGACCACTAAATTGACTATTTTGATTATATTTTGACTATTCAAAGCATGAAAAAGAAAAAAAAAAGAAAAACATGTATATACTCTTAGGAAGATTAGCATATGGTGTACCATTTTCATTTTGTTTCATTTTGTTTGTTTGATAAAGATGTATCACCTTGGAGTTGTTTTCTCTTTTATTTTTTTAAAAACTTTTTTCTTATTGTTAGTCCTTATTTCAGGTTTATACACACATCTTTAAATACTCACTTATGCATATGTATTTAAGGGTGTACCCCTTACTTGATTAACAATGTATGATGAATCATGTTTAAAGATTGTATGTTCCCTTTCACAGGATCTGAAAGATATTTAGATATCGTGGATAATGCATTAGTTAATTTATACTAACATAACAAAACTTTTCTTATTATCTAAAGTATACAAGGCACAGCACCAACCAAAGATGTGTAAAACATAATCACTGACCACATTTTATAGAAAGCAAAAAAATAGGATAATATGAAATGCTTACAAATAGCTAAAGTCTAAAATAGTTTGAAATGAGAACAGTACAAGTAGGATAGAACATAAGTGCTAATGGTTGGAAGAAAAAGGAAAGATTTTTCTTCTGATGGTGTGATTGTGGAATGCAACATAACGTAGAGGTGTCATTTGTCCTGTACAAGAGATCTTCATAAAGTCCATGGAAAGATTTCTATTATCTCTTAATTCTATTTTCCCACAAACTTTTTGAAGTACCCTCATATCTCCAAGAATATGTGGTGTGGGTTTCTTAGCAGTTCATAACTCTGACTAAACATTAGAGTCAATTAGTGAACTTAAGAAAAAGATTTCCTAAGTCCTATCCCTAAGCAATGAAATAACAAGCTAAAGTCTGAGGGCCACAAAGAAGAGGTTTTTAAGGTCCTCAGGTAACTCTGTGTAGCTCACTTTGAGAACCACTGACATAAACATAGAAAGTAAACACATTCTTGAAAGAAGAAATAATATTTGCAAAGATCTGAGAGAGGAAAAAAATGCAACACAGTTTACCAGAAAGGAAACAGTGAAATATTAAAGTATTCTGAGAAAAAGCAATATGAGGAGAGAGGAAAAATTCATCACGTTTCATATCATAACATTTTGGTTACTATTTTATGTACTAAGTTGGACCCTAATGAAATGCAATTTTGATTCAGCCTTTTGGATTTAAGACGACCATGACATTCAATCCTCCTTTTCATATCTTCATAACATCCCATTCCATGACTGATTGTGAATCATTTGTAGAATATTCTAGTAACATAGAATTTGAATATTCTTAAAGAAAAATGATTCTTTTGCAGAAAATACCTTTCAAGGATTTTAACTGGATTTTAAAGCTTTATACTTTGACGTTTCAATAAACTGACCAGATGCATGGGGCATTTATGATATTCATACCTTAGTTTTCGTTAGAGATCTCCTTCACAAAACAGACTGTGCAGCCAGGCCCTACTAGAGACAGAGGGCAAGGATCTCCCCCATTTGAGAGCCTCTTAGTGATGCTCCATTCTGATCAAGAGTCACTTAACTATCAGTTAACAAACAGTCTACTTCTGCTGAATGGTTGTTTTTCTTTTGTTTTGTTTTTACCTCTTCTGAGTGTAAAATATCCAACATAATACACACCATCCAGTTCTGATACTAAAAAGGACACTCGAAGCAAGTATGTGAAACATCTAAATGGGTCCGAATAATCCTCCATGACGTTAACCTGATTTTTAGGGATAACAAAACACTTCAGATTAAAATTAATTAATGTATTCTCACTTGCTGAAGAAATTTTATTTTTTCATATCACATACATGTTGTGTTTTGCTTCTTATTTGTTAAAAAATATTTCATTTGCTACTCAGTTTACTCTGTTAGCCAAGTTGGCTTAGAGTGACACAGCCTGATTATAACCATAAAACAGACATAAATTGGTATATAAGCGAAAACAACATTTGAACACTATATTTTTAAAAATAGTGCTCACTTGAGTTTGAGATTATAAGTGATCTTAATATTATATATGCATATATATATATGTATATATAGTATAAAAATAACAAACTTTTATTTATTTATTTATCTATTTATTTTGCCTTTTTGTGAATGGCCGCACCGCGCTCAGCCAGTGAATGCACCGGCCATCCTTATATAGGATCCGAACCCCTGGCGGAGGTGCTGCTGCGCTCCCAGCTCCGCACTCTCCCGAGTGTGACACGGGATAGGCCCCAAATAACAAACTTTTAGAAGTACCTTTTAAATAACACATTATTTAACACATATTTTTACTGTTTTCAATTTTACTGCTGGAGTTACTATGACTATGTTCTAAATTTGAGTGTTAAAAACCATGAGAAGAGATTGAATTTCAACACAGTTAAGTGCAGAGGATATGACAGTTTGATCATTATAGTCAAAGGTCAGACTCAACGATTTATGAAAATTTATATTCAAAATCTTTGCTTCCTTGGATTTCTCTATCAGTGATGGATAATTATTAGAGTGAAACATTAAAAAAAGATATGCAATTTGATCAGTTAATTGATTTTTAGGAGTTTTAATTTCACCTTAATTTTTAATCTTTCAAAAATTATCTTCACATTGTATAAATTTCAACAGCACATAAAAAAGCAATATGTTGCTTACTTCAGTATAGCAGTGCTAAACTTTGTCAATCTAGAATCCAAGCCACATGGTATCTCTTTAAATCCAATTTGGACAAGTTTGACTAATCTCACCCTGCCTTAAAAAACTATAAATATTAAGCTGTAAGTAAAAGCTCTTTGTGATATTTCTGTCTCCTCTTCAGCTCCAGGCTCCCCTTCAGTTAATTTGCAACAGCTTCTACATCTGGCAGGTGACTGGATCCATAATCCACCAAATAATTCTCAATTCTGCAAACACCATACAGAATTTTTTGTCATTAATAATCGTAATTTGTATATATCTTTGTTTTTCTTCCCACATTATCAAGTCTTTAAAAGAGTATCACACACTTTCACAATCCTCTGACTTTATTTTTTATTATACACATTTGATTCTTTTCATTTTACAGCTAATGGGATGTCAGTATAGGAGTTGAATGTCAGTTGCAGTGCTCAGAAGGACAAAGTGAGGGGTGTGTGAATTTTGCCCCCTAGGTAAAATGTTGGGTAATTTTATCTCGGTTGTGCATATGGCAAAAATATGTACCTGGGTATCAGAGAAAGTGAGAACTGGCTTCAAGAATCAAAAAGCCATTCAGTTCATGTGCTGTGGTAGAACACATTCTTCTTTAGGCTAGATTACGGGTAAAGACGTTTTGTAAAAATTATGCTATTACAGTTAAACTTCCCATCTCCCTTTTTTGGAAGTGGCATTAAATTACAGTGTTGGTGCACTGGTGATTTTATGCTTTGCTGTCACCATCATTATCACAATAAAGAAAGGTGTCAAGTTGTTACACGTATCAGTACTGTTTCTACAAACTGTATAGCGCACAATTTTGCCCAAGTCAATTTATAATAAATTTGCAGCATTTAGCCTTAAAATTCATATTTGCACAATTCCCTTACATTTACTTGTCAATTCAATTCTTTATCCCTTTCAAAGTTGATGAAACCACAATTCGAACAGACAAGTATTTTAAAATTTTTTCTGAAATCTTGATACCTCATCAGACTCAAATTTTTCAGTAACTCCCAGCAATTTGTGGGGATACTTTAAAAAGTTCATGGAAAAATAGAATGAAAAGATAATACAAATCTTCCCATGAATTTTTTTTTTTGACCAGTAAGGGGATCACAACCCTT
The DNA here is from genome assembly GCF_027409185.1 of Cynocephalus volans. Taxonomy (NCBI): domain Eukaryota; kingdom Metazoa; phylum Chordata; class Mammalia; order Dermoptera; family Cynocephalidae; genus Cynocephalus; species Cynocephalus volans. The sequence continues at coordinate 234,116,180 of NC_084461.1, forward strand.
GGCTTGTTGTCGCCCGGGCGGCGCTCAGCCAGTGAGCGCTCTGGCCATCCCTATATAGGATCCGAACCTGCGGCCTCGGCGCTCCCAGTGCTGCACTCTCCCGAGTGAGCCACGGGGCCGGCCCTAGATAATTCTTTATAAGAAAAAAATTGTTCACAAGTTAAATCATGAGTAAAAGTCTGAATTTTTCTGAAAAACAGTCTGTTTTTCATGGCCAATATATTAGTTTTTCAAATTCATGACAAATAATCACTTAAAATTGGCATTCTCTTAGCATGCATTATGTTCTTTTTTTTTTTTTTTTCCTCTAGGAGAATCTTTATTTATTTATTTATTTATTTATTTATTTATTTATTTATTAAAAAATTTTATTTTGTCGATATACATTGTGGCTGATTATTGCTCCCCATCACTAAAACCTCCCTCCCTTCTCCCTCCCCCCTTCCCCCCCAACAATGTCCTTTCTGTTTGCTTGTCGTATCAACTTCAAATAATTGTGGTTGTTATATCTTCTGCCCCCCCCCCCCGGTTTGTGTGTGTGTGTGTCTGTGTGTGTGTGTGTGTGTGTGAATTTATTTTTTTATTTATTTATTTTTTATTTATTTGTCAATTTTATTTTATTTTTATTTTTTTTAATTTAAAATTCTTATTGAAATACTGTTCTTGAAATACAAATATATTTAATATTCTCAAAAATATATTTCTTTTTTGCTGAGTTTTTTTTTTATTTTTTTTTATTTTTTATTTTTTTACAATTTTATTTTGTCGATATACATTGTAGCTGATTATTGCTCCCTATCACCAAAACCTCCCTCCCTTCTCCCTCCCCCCCTCCCCCCCCAACAATGTCCTTTCTGTTTGCTTGTTGTATCAACTTCAAATAATTGTGGTTGTTATATCTTCTTCCCCCCCCCCCCGGTTTGTGTGTGTGTGTGTGTGTGAATTTATATATTAATTTTTAGCTCCCTCCAATAAGTGAGAACATGTGGTATTTCTCTTTCTGTGCCTGACTTGTTTCACTTAATATAATTCTCTCAAGGTCCATCCATGTTGTTGCAAATGGCAGTATTTCATTCGTTTTTATAGCTGAGTAGTATTCCATTGTGTAGATGTACCACATTTTCCGTATCCACTCATCTGATGATGGGCATTTGGGCTGGTTCCAACTCTTGGCTATTGTAAAGAGTGCTGCGATGAACATTGGGGAACAGGTATACCTTCGACTTGATGATTTCCATTCCTCTGGGTATATTCCCAGCAGTGGGATGGCTGGGTCGTATGGTAGATCTATTTGCAATTGTTTAAGGAACCTCCATACCATTTTCCATAGAGGCTGCACCATTTTGCAGTCCCACCAACAATGTATGAGAGTTCGTTTTTCTCCGCAGCCTTGCCAGCATTTATCGTTCATAGTCTTTTGGATTTTAGCCATCCTAACTGGGGTTAGATGGTATCTCAATGTGGTTTTGATTTGCATTTCCCGGATGCTGAGTGATGATGAGCATTTTTTCATATGTCTGTTGGCCATTTGGATATCTTCCTTAGAGAAATGCCTACTTAGCTCTATTGCCCATTTTTTAATTGGGTTGCTTGTTTTCTTCTTGTAAAGTTGTTTGAGTTCCTTATATATTCTGGATATTAATCCTTTGTCAGATGTATATTTTGCAAATATTTTCTCCCACTCTGTTGGTTGTCTTTTAACTATGTTCATTGTTTCTTTTGCTGTGCAGAAGCTTTTTAGTTTGATATAATCCCATTTGTTTATTTTTCCTTTGGTTGCCCGTGCTTTTGGGGTCGTATTCATGAAGTCTGTGCCCAGTCCTATTTCCTGAAGTGTTTCTCCTATGTTTTCTTTAAGAAGTTTTATTGTCTCAGGGTGTATATTTAAATCCTTAATCCATTTTGAGTTGATTTTAGTATATGGTGAGAGGTATGGATCTAGTTTCATTCTCCTGCATATGGATATCCAGTTCTCCCAGCACCACTTGCTGAAGAGGCAGTCCCTTCCCCAGTGAATAGGCTTGGTGCCTTTGTCAAAGATCAGATGGCAGTAAGTGTGTGGGTTGATTTCTGGATTCTCTATTCTATTCCATTGGTCAGTCTGTCTGTTTTTATGCCAGTACCATACTGTTTTGGTTATTATAGCTTTGTAGTATAGCTTAAAGTCAGGTAGTGTTATGCCTCCAGCTTTATTTTTTTTGCTGAGCATTGCTTTGGCTATTCGTGGTCTTTTATTGTGCCATATAAATGTCTGAATAGTTTTTTCCATTTCTGAGAAAAATGTCTTTGGAATTTTGATGGGGATTACATTGAATTTGTATATCACTTTGGGTAGTATGGACATTTTCACTATGTTGATTCCTCCAATCCAAGAGCATGGGATATCTTTCCATCTTCTTGTATCCTCTCTAATTTCTCTCAGCAGTGCTTTGTAGCTCTCATTATAGAGATTTTTCACCTCCTTGGTTAACTGAATTCCTAAGTATTTTATTTTTTTGGTGGCTATTGTAAATGGGCAGGCTTTCTTGATTTCTCTTTCTGCATGTTCACTATTGGAGAAAAGAAATGCTACTGATTTTTGTGTGTTGATTTTGAATCCTGCTACTGTGCTGAAATCATTTATCAATTCCAGCACTTTTTTTGTAGAGGTTTTAGGCTGTTCGATATATAGGATCATGTCATCTGCAAACAGGGACAGTTTGACTTCATCTTTTCCAATCTGAATGCCCTTTATTTCCTTCTCTTCTCTGATTGCTCTGGCTAGTACTTCCAACACTATGTTGAATAGGAGTGGTGAGAGTGGGCATCCTTGTCTAGTT